>NW_005187618.1:965649-972929 GCF_000239375.1 Pundamilia nyererei | reverse complement strand
GTGATTCACCGTCATATTTACATTATTTGTACAGTACGAATGATTTGCTTTGGTACCTGGTCAAACTTAAGCTCTCCTTAGTATGGCTGGCTCCGTTTCTCCAACAGCGCACTCACAGGCAGCAGCTCTCCCGCCCTCTCGCTCAGTCGCTTAGTGTGCTTCGAATATTGTGTGTACTTTTTGTTTTGTACAGTTGTCAGCCAGACATCTAACTATGAACAAATTACACTCCAAAAGACCCCGGGCTTCTGAAAAAACAACCCGGGCTTAAGCCCAGTAAGCCACCCCCACGCTCCGCCCCTGGTTTAGAAACATATGACCTCATGTAAGCTTTATGTTCACCTCTGAATTCAGCACATGTTCTGTATATTCTTCTTATACGCTCTTTGTGCTTTTCTCTGAACATAGGATTTTTTTTATACGTCTTTATGGCACGCTCTTTTTTTCTCTCTCTAATTTTAGCACTTTCTCTATAAATTATTCTCATTCATTCCTTCTGTTTTTCCTTGAATCCATCTCTATAGGACCTTCTCATTTGCTCCTTCTGTTTTTTCTTAAAATCATTGCTTTCTCTATAGATCTTTCTCAAATGTTCTCTCTGTTTCTCTCTATATGTAGCATTTAGTTTATATAGATTTTTTTGTACACTCTTTTCTTCTGTGATCAGGATCATTAGACTTTCCATTGGGATTTTTTTGGAAGCTTTCATCAAAAGTGTACATCTGCCTTTCTTTCTTTTTCTGATTTTCCTTTCTTTGTGGTAGTTTCTGTTCGGCCAATAATCTTCTCCTCATTTTTCTCCATTCCTGTTTAGTACATTTTAGAAGTTTATGTAAGAGTTCCTCTGTTGTCTTGGTTGAACAGGAGGCAGTGTTTGAATCCTTCTGAGGAACAGAATTTGATGTTACCTGAGTTTCACTCACAGAAGATGCAGAGGTTTGATGGAGCAGAGATGCAGCAGCTGTCATTTAAATCCGTGCTGAATGACGTGACTTCAGTGGTTAAAGTTTCCGTCACAGTTTTCCATGTCTGCTCAGTGGATGTCTGGGAGTTTAATTCATGAACAGGTTTGTTTAAAGCTGGTGCTAGAACATTTGTAGCGGATTTCCTGTATTCGGTGGTTTGATTAGCATCTCTTTGGTCAGCAGCGTTTTCACTGTGAAACTCAATAGACTGTAGCTCATAAGTGCAGGCTGGCGCAATGGTAAAAATTTGGTATAAGCATTTGAGCCTGTCAATCATGTTGTTAAGACGTGTGAATTTTAACATAACTGCAGTTCCACCATTACACATAGCGACAATGGCATTCCTGTTGACTTACGTGGGTGAGGGTCAAAATATGCGTATTCACCTGAAGTCAGCCTGCATACTGCGATGACTGTTCCTCCCATGACTAGCAAAGCATAGCAAACATCTGAAGTCAAACACTGTAGTAATAATAATAATAATAATAATGGATTGGATTTATATAGCGCTTTTCAAGGCACCCAAAGGTACCTTATATGTATTTATACACAAATGTAAACAAAACTCAACCTCGAAACAGGAAAAGCTAATAACTCTTCAAGTTTCTATTAAATTGGAGAAATTTAAAATTATACAAATGTTAAAGAGTTCTTATAAATATGTAATTGATTTAAAAGGCTGACTTAAATACAAACTAAATATTAAAGTTATTTGAAGTTCTCCCTAAAAAACACATCAGTTTTATCGCAGCTTTTTCAAAACCTGTATATTATTACTTCTTATATTTTTTTAACCAGACTGGTTAAAGATTAAATGTAATTTTTCAGATGCTACTTTTGCTGCTTTGAGGCTGAATCAGTCTCACAAACCATCAGCTATCATCTGAGGACTTATTCTATGTGGGCAACAGGTGATGTTTTGGTGCTTCTGATGTATTCACCCGTTGCCTACTGGTGGTGGTCAGAGGGCCTGGTGGCGCCAGTGTCCGGCAGCCTCACCTCTGTCAGTGCGTCTCAGGGTGGCTGTGGCTACAATATAGCTTGCCATCACCAGTGTGTGAATGTGTGTGTGAATGGGTGGATGACTGGACGTGTAAAGCGCTTTGGGGTCCTTAGGGACTATACAAGCGCTATACAAATACAGGCCATTTACCATATTCAGTTAAATTTTATTTATATAATCAAATCAGCAGTTTCCTCAAGGTGCTTTATAATGTAACAGAAAAAACCCCAACAGTCAGACGACCACCTAAGAGGGAAGGAAAAACTCCCTTTTAACAGGAAGAAGCCTCCAGCAGAACCAGGCTCAGGGAGGGACAGCCAACTGCTGTGATGCATTGGGAGTAAAGGAAAGAAAACGTAGTTTGCAAACATCCTAATAAAACATATCTGGGCTGCATCTTTGCTCCAAACAGACTTCTTCTGACTTATATAAAGCTCCAGTTTGAATTCAAGGGGTTTAAAAAAGCTTTGCACAAAACTGTTTAAGAATTAAAGCTCTTTTAATTCACTTTCCCACATTTTCAGAATCTGAATGAAGTATTTTTATGGCCGGATGAAACCTGCTTGCTTTATGGCCAACTTGGACCCTACAAGAGTGTAAAGACAGCACGTGTAGGTTCACTGGTGATTCTAAATTGGCTCGAAGTGTGAATAGTTCTCTCTTAATGTGTAAACCCTACACTGGGTGTATCCCACCTAACACCCTTTGACAGCTGGGATAGGCTCCATTCCATTGTTGTTCCATTGTTCTGCTTCCAACACATCAGCTTTAAGAACTGTCCATTCACTTGCTATTTAATTGATCTCAGCCCTTATTATGTGCCACCGTGTAACAGGATAAGGTTCTTCATCTGTTAGTCACTTAATCACTTTTATTTAATCATTGTACAGCATGGTCCCGCTTTACAAAGTAAGTGCATAGGACAAAGTATACAGCAGGACAATATTATAGTAAAAAAAATATTGGGAAACAACCATAATGCAAATAAATGTAAAACAAAATGTTTCAATATAAGAATTAAGAAGAATTATACAACGTCAACATTAAAAAACATCACAGTCGCTCATTTTAATGGTGTGGCAAATGATATGTGTCTTACCACTTGCATGTGAGACCTAATCTTGTATACACGCTTAGTGGTCCAGCTTCAAAAAAGGCACCAATAAGAAGCTCATTGCTTTTGTTCTTTCTCTACTCATGCAGAAGTCTGATTTTGTAAACAAAGTAGATAAATATGTACATTTAGATAAAACTATAAATACAACTCAAATTTTTACAGTGTCATAAGAGAAAGCATGGTTTAAAATATTTAAAAAAACCAGACTCTTAAGGTGCTTCATAATGTTCAGCTGGTGGGGTAAGTGCAGTCTTTGAGTTCTCTGAGTGCATTCACTTTAAAGCAGAGCACTGTAGGGTGCAACAGAGCATCGCACTCCGATTTTTGACTGTCACGTCAAAGTCAGCGAAATTTATAAGGATTTTAAAAACACAAATGAAATATGAAACTGTAACAAATTCTGAATTCTGTTATAACATTTTCATTAGGTCATGCACACACACTCATATTCTGTGCCATTACTGTGATAAAAAGAGTTATAAGTCACATTCAGAGTCAGGGATGCCTGTGCTGTACTTGCACTTGCCTTGTTAGAGATACGAACACTAGTAGAGATACTTGTCTGTATCTCTAACCCTGCAGTATGAAAAAGTGCCTTAGAAAATATAAAGCGATGACGACATCAGCGGATGGCATGCTAGTAACAATCAGAGTCTGGCCTGCTCCTCGTGCAATCTGTGAGTCATTGTAGAAATGTTGCTTCAGCACTGAGAAAGCGGTGACGGCAGCCTCCTACTGAGAGCAATAAGAGCTGCTAAGAGATGGCACCACGCAGACATCAGACCTTTGGTGGAGGAACTGGCCTCAGAGCCTGGAGGACAAAAGAGAGATGGATATGTCCAAAAATGTTAAAGTGACACTGTGCTAATTTTTATGTTTATTTTTATCTTCAGATGACTGTGTGTAATATAAAATGAATCACTTACAGCACTGAGAACAGAATTAGTAAAATGGTCATTAACTTTATGAAATGGTTTAGCATCTTTTAACTCACTTTTTTTTGGGGAAAGCTAGCCAACAAAGGAGACAACCAACCAATTATATGTGCTTTTTTTGTTATCCAATCAAATTAAAGAGTTGCTGGTTAATCTATGGGGAAGGTTTTTTTTCCAGCTGAAATAGTAAAGAAAACGGGTTAAAGGCCGGTGAGCTCTGGTACCTGCCGTGCAGCTGTGTAGTTTGAAATGGGTGGTGTGGGTTTGTTCCCTGGTGGAGCTGGTGCAGTTCTGTGGATCTGAATGACTGGTTTAGGTTTGGTCCCAGCTGCAGGTGGTGGAGGTGGAGGTCCTTCACGCTTTGGTCTGCCAGCCTACAAATTTCAGGTATCATTAGAAACGTGTCGGAACAGTTTTTAGATCAAATTCCAGCTCCATTCAGAAAATCACCTGTTGGCCTGATCCAGGGTAACTGGGTGGAGGCTGTTTGCTGTGGTAAGCCGGGTTCTGCACAGCTATCTGCTTCCTCTGATTTGTTCCACTGCAAACACAGATTGAATCAACAGGTGATGACCCTCATGGAGGCGAGTTTGCAGAAACAGAGGCATACAATGGCCTCCAGTAGTGTCATGATTACTCACGTTGGCAGGATGGGACTTTGTTGCTTTTTCCAGATGATTCCTGCGATGGCAGCAATGATGCCTAGGACTAGTAGTGTAACCGTGACTGCAATGACAATAGTTTTTCCTACAGAGACAGAAGAAAATCGGTTTGCTTGGGTTGTAGTTGTGCAACATGACACAGTAAATTGAACTTAATCTGTAGACTGAAGTAGATGACTCTTACCAGTACCACTAAAAGCTGTGTCCACTGAGTCACAGTTAGGAAGCGTCCACCCAGGCTCGCACTGGCACTCACTTTTGTGGTTGCACACCTGGAAAGCACAAAGAACATGTTGCCATTATTAGACTTTAAGTAGAATTTAAGTAATATAAAACACTCAGCCCCAGTATAACTGGTGCCATGTAATTAACTAGATTTACCCAGTATATTGTTATAGTGTATATTATATTATCGCTTTAGCTTCTGACAAATTGACTCTAGTTAGTTTTATTTCATTTTGCATAGACTATAAGTAAAATATGAATAAGATGCTAGGCTAAATTATATTATTATGATTAACTGAGAGTTGTTGCTTGCTTGAGCCATTTTATAAAATAAAGTTAAATTAAAAATATTTAGAGGTTTTCAAGTTTTTCTCATTTCATTCACATTTCAAAAAGTGAAAAAAGAATTTGTTATATGGTTTTTTTAAAATATTTTTTTCTTTTTAAATTGGACACTTATTTAGTGCATATTTGCAATCACACTGCAGTTGTAAATGTTTACACGTGGTTCTAAAAAAGCCTACATGAGTAAGTTTGGGCATGTCTTGTATATCTCACATCAGCATTTCAGGGATGCCTTAGAAGGGTGTCTTTGTCTTTACAGGGCCTAAACCTTTTAAAACAACTGGAGCTGCATGGCCACCATTGGTGTGGTTATCACATCCACTTCAAATATTTAGGTTATGTTTCACAATTTTTTATTTATTTTATCATTATTTTATGGTGTTATTGTATTGTAGTTTGCTACAGATCAAACTGATTTTTTGGCAGAGGGGGGAAATCCTGTAAAATCCTGGGTTTAAAATTTGCAAAATACACAGAATATTAACAAAATTCCAAAATGATGCATTTTTTCCCCTTATTTCTACGAAGTCGTTACCTCTGGGACTGAACAATAAAGTCAGCAGTGATAAATCCCAAAAGCTGCAGCTGAATGGCTGATTGAAGCTGGCTATCAAATGTGAGTAGACCACAGTGCTAAACTGACCAATTTAACAGTATTAAAATGTGTGCATATAGCCTTGAAAACAAAGTTAACCTCAGAATCTGTCTGCTAGGCCAAACTTCCATTAGTTTGAGTCAGTGAGTGAGACCTCTCATGGATCCAGGTCATTTACCAAAATGCTAGTATTAGCTTACAACTTTACTTTTGGCTCCAAAATGCAAACATGCCATGACCAATATGACCCCATTAAGATTGAAGTTATAAAACATTAAGTCCAAAACTCAATGCAGGCTATGACAGTGACTCCATCCACCTTTTACACATAAGCTACATTTTAAACATGGATATGTTGGATTAGCTGCCCCCGGCTAACAAAGGATTTAGTTAAAATTTGCAGCGAGAAATCACACAAAAACTACTTTTAACCCTTTGATTTTGTAAAGTTGATCTTAAATTTCACTCTTAGTGGCATTAAAGTCTTTAAAAGCTTTAGAACCCTGTTCACAACTATGAGGGTACGCAGCTTCTCCTCTTAATAACTTTTTGAAAACAGATGAACTAATAATGAAAATACCAGAATGTACAGTCCAGCACAAAACTATTATAAATCAGTTCCACCTCAATGGATCAGTTTTTGGTGTCATCATGTACTCACAGCATGGCCTGGGCATTTTGCTGAACAGTTGGTGTTTCTGTATGCTGTCTGCAGATCCACACACTGATTCTGGCTGCACACCTTGGAAAAGACAAGTCAGACGTATATTTAACTTTATTTTGTTCTACACTGTAGATGCAGTAAGCAAAAAGTGGATTCAGGAAGCCTGCTACCTTTCCATCTCCACATTTAGTCCCCGTTTCCACCAGGCCTTGGTCACCGGTGGTGTCTGAGAAGAACGCTGCCTTGCATGTGCCGATGGCGACCATCCGGCCATAGTTTGGGTTGTCATTACCGCCTTCACAGAAGAGCTTTCCACAAAGAACATCTCTGCAAAAGAAAGACAGTGTTTGTTTCTGATCATGTTTGGTTGATATGAAAAACGAAGAATCAAAATAAGGATCGGCTGCAGAGCAACTGTTGCCCTGTACGTTCTACTGGGACTCACTCTTGCTGACAGGGGATGAACTGATTATTTGAGGGGCGTTTGCAGAAGCCATAGTAGACTCCTCTGGTGTTGTAGTTATAGCATCCTTGTTTGGCCTCCTTAGCACCTGATAGCAGCAGGAGATTGCATAAAAACCTAACTCTCCATATGACTTTCACATACATCCATATGCGTATTGACAGGATACTCACCTGATCCATACATCTTGACACACTGCTTAGGTCTCTGTGGACACTGACCGTTGTAGCAGTACCCTTGGCCTCCATCACATGGGAGCCCATTCACAGCAAACACATCCTCCGGACAGGTCGTGCTCTTCCCATC
>NW_005187618.1:963548-964510 GCF_000239375.1 Pundamilia nyererei | reverse complement strand
TTGTTCAGTATGACGTGGAATGAGTGACTGAGTCCGTTAACTCATCAGGAAGTGTTCAAAGAAGTCAGGGCTGTTCTCCTATGGACTCAACAGGGCCAGTAAAAGAATGCGGCTTTGACTTCACACAACACCTAAAACTATGTTTACCATTCATACTGTCTATGGTCTCCGTTACATTGGTAGTCTATGGGGATGTTAAAATGCATACTCTGTCACTCTCCCCAACAAACTGCTTTTACAATCCTTTCCATATCAGGCATCACCATCGTCTGTATGGGAAGCATAAACAGCATGCAGATGTCTTAATCAGCCAACATTCCACCCTGGGAGTGCTGCTTGAGTCTCCACATGTTGGTTTCTGTTATCACTGGCCTCTGCAACATTGTTTCTTCCCTGGGCCATCTTTAATTTCCCAGCTTCCAGTGTTTCTTCTATGCACAAGAATTCAGGAATACTGAAAGGTAAAGTCCAATTTAATTTGCTTCTTGCTGCCGTTCCCAGGATGAGATTTGAGGATAAAAAGAAAAACATATCTTAGATTCCAGAAGCAAAATAGGAAACAAACAGGAGAGACATTTTCTCTAAGTGCAGAAGTGGATCAGTGAACTCATCACACTCATAGAATCATCAACACATTTTTGTTGGTTTTACAGTTTTCAGCAGGGTCATGCGTAAAACTAGCTGAAATCTGCGAGCTGACGAATGACCTGTTTTTAGTTTCAGAGACGTGAGGCATACTTCCCAGAGTCTGACCTGCTTAGGCCAGAATCTGCCCCTCCCCCAGTCATGTTGGTTACCAAGATGCTCAAGTACTGCGGAAGTACTGAGCTACTCTCTACAAATAATTAAAGTGATCTATTCAATTCAATTCAATTTTATTTATATAGCGCCAAATCACAACAAAAGTCACCTCAAGGCGCTTCATAGATACAGAGAAAAACCCAACAATCATATGACCCCCT
>NW_005187618.1:959868-961651 GCF_000239375.1 Pundamilia nyererei | reverse complement strand
CTCGTATTGTTTATTTACGGTCACTTGTTATAGCCTGAATTTATTTGCTAACAGAAAGAATCTGCATTCAACTTGAAGGATGTCTCAAGTCAGCTTTTCTTACCTGAGGGCTGCTGCCATGATGCAGCTATCGTCAGAACATAAACAACCACTGGAGTCATCGTGGTCCATGCCCAGGTTGTGGCCCATCTCATGAGACAGTGTTGCTCCCACTGCTATGGCTGCATCACTGTGATCCTAAGAAAAAAATGAAGCACAAGAAAGCAGCAAAAATTTACTAACAGCAAGAGAGAGCAACACAATAATGTCACATGTTTGTCTCAGTTTTAACATTTTCTCAGTCTATTCAGTCGGGACTTTCAGACTGCATGGATCTATTGACAGAGTTAGTGTAGTGGTCTACAAGTGCAGTGCAAAAAGGAGGAAAATATTTTAAAGGATTTTGTGAAAAATTCATGATTAGTCAAAGAATGAGTTTTCCACGTTGCACTTATGGAGATGTGTGCATCTCAAATGTGCAAAGAAGACTTTGTAGACCGAGTCTAGTTCTAGATCATAATTTAACTTAGTTTTTCTCTTTTAGCAGGAAGTGGTCACTACATGTTAGTGATAAAGTGATGGAACTGTCATTTATTTTCTCTGGTATTTGGTCATTAATCAAAGTATCAGATAAACAATTAAGTTGATTTTTGAGGGGCAAAGGAATGACTGAACTAAATGGATTTAGGAACATGTTTCCAAAATTCACATTTACCACAGCATGAAGCAAGGGCAGAAGTTATGAAGTCGGTGAGATACATCATCTGGGAAGCATGAACACCTCACCTGTACTACGCCGACAGAGTGACCAGAACAGAGAGTCCCGATGAAAGCAAGACCCACAGTTGGTCCTTCAAAGTCGATACCACTGAAAGAGAAGATCAGAAAGTCTTAAATTCATATACAGGATTCATATCATCCATCTACTCACTAATCTAGCTACTACTAGATTAGATTAGATTAGATTAGATTAGATTAGATTAGATTAGATTAGATTAGATTAGATTAGATTAGATTAGATTAGATTAGCTACTGTGAATTTTCCTGAATGTTGAGGTGTGAACATTCAAGCACATTCTTATTTAAGATTCAATAATGGATCTGCTTGTGGTTGTATCTTGTGTATAAAACACAAGTTACACAAGCGTTATGTGGAAGCTTAAAACCTCTTAAACTGATGTGTCAGGCCGGTTTAACCTGGGAGAAAAAAATATGGATACTCACAACTCAGATTTCTGAAATTAGTTTTCTCTTTCCTGCTCGGTTACTGTTGAAAGTAGGAGACATTTTGCTCCACGTGATTTGAGTCTGACTGATTCTACTTATACAATTTATCCATACCTTATAAGATGTGCATTGTCATGTTTTATCCTCGTCACCAGCTCAGAGTTTCTCCACTTCATGAAAGCATCCAGGTTTGCTCCTGCTGGGGGGGTCACAGAGATCAGGTCACCATTCGTCCATATCTCCAACCCCACCAGAGCAATAAAGGTCCTCAGAGGTTTGTAGACCTGAAGAAGACAACATTGGGGATGTAACATTATACTCCAACTGCTAGCAGCTACTGCAGAACAGTATGTAGTACAGTGCGTCTGTATTGGTATGGAATCTGTATAGAAATAGCAAAAAAACAGACTCACCATGTTGACAAAGTTGACAATCTCAAATATTCTCTGTCTCATCTTCTTTTGATCCCTGTTCATCTTCACATACTGAAACACCACAAGACAAATTTCTCATCCTG
>NW_005187618.1:957447-958964 GCF_000239375.1 Pundamilia nyererei | reverse complement strand
GCTTTGGAAAGATGTCATGACAGTTTAAATAAAGAAAAGATTAAGACGGTGGCTCACCTGAGTCCATCACAGGTACTGATGCTAACAGATGACTCACTGTCGTTCACAATCCTCCCATGATAGAAGCAGTGATCCTGGCAAGGACATGAAAATGGTGACTGTGTTATTAAATGACAACATGTAACTTTCTTTTCATCTGCTTATGTCTCCAGCGTTCACTAACATCCTTAAAAGCCTTTGAAGCATTTTAAATCTAGTAAAATGTGCAATTTTACAGCTGTAAGTTTGAGTTAAGTTTGTCTACAAACGCAAACACTTACAATGTCATTCGGTACTGTGGTGACTCGAGTCCCATCTTCTTGGTAGTAAGACTCAGTGTAATCTTTGGTAAGTAATTCACTAAATACAGGAAGATAAAGAATAACATAACATTATTTGATGTGAAGAGTGAGTCTAATTCCAGTTTATTCAAAAAAAATTTGCTTATTTTGAAACAGGATATTTTACATTACTTGTATATCCATTTGTCCACTTATTTTCTCACACTGCACAGACACACAGGTTTAGGGAAGTAAAAACTTACTTATTTCTTTCAAGTTGCATTTCTATGTCTTGTCCGCCCACAGTCATTGCATACGTAAGAGTGTCTGGTCTGTGGTACTGTGGGCAAAAAAACAGGAAATTTTGCTTTGAGTCATTCATTTTTATTTTTTCATTTTCCATAATCAGGAGAAAAACAGCAGCTGATTTGATTGTCATCACAGGATTTAAAATAGAAAAGAAAAGAAACCTCTGTGTGTCTTTTTCTGATTGTGTGAAGTCTGACCGGTCGAACCACCTCATAGTGCTTTCCCTCCTCAAATTCAGGACCATGGCTTCCTGTGGAAGTGAATCACATATGTGTGATTAGAAAAAGGATATTAATTTTGGATGCTAGTGTCAACAGGGTCTATTTTGTAATTAGTCGAATGCTTAACTCATTGCTTTCAATATTTGTGCTACCTAATCTCGTCTGTTTACATCCTGCTTTAAAGTTTTATGTATCTATTTATTTTGAACCAAACCAATAAAACAACAACAAAAAAACTAACCTGACTACATAATTTGATATCCCATTCCAAATGTCATTTATGTTGCAAACATGTGATCATCGTGACTTTAAACATTTGATTAAAGTTACATTCTCAAGTTTTTAAGTGCATTCCTGGTAACAAAGCCTTTTGTAAACAGAAAGTTTAAAGCCTTATACCAAGTTAGTCACATGAATGCTTTTGCAATCATGTCCCCTGGAGAAAGAGGTGAACCACTTTTATTGCCTGTCCCATTTGGTTCTTTAGCCGTCAGAATTGTTGTCTGAAAACCAACAAGGATACCCAATGGATTTACTTTGCCAAATGGATCATCACGGCCGTATTGGTCCATTTGATCAACCTTTGTTGTTATTATTTATTTTATTTTCAGTTGTTACAGACGGGACAGACATGACTGAGGGATAGGAAAGGGAGAAAGAAAGATGA
>NW_005187618.1:955117-956464 GCF_000239375.1 Pundamilia nyererei | reverse complement strand
ACAAGACAGTAGACACCCAGGTTAAGTTTATTCTCCACCTCTCCTGTGACTCTCCCCCACCTGCAGAGTGGACTCCTACAAGGATGGAACAAACTTCCTGTCAGTTGAAGAGCCCCCTAGTTAGGCCGATGCACCAGAGGCCCCCTGCGCCAGGGCTGAGCCCCCGTGCACCCATCCGCCCACAACCTCGGCAACACACCAAGGAGGACCGAAGCCCCCAAGGCCCAGCCAGAGCCCTAGCACAGAGGCGAAGCACCCCAGAACCCCAAGCCCCCACGCCTGCCCCGGACCCACTTAGGGGCAGCCAGGCTACCAGGCCAGTAACCTACGTCCGCCAGCACAGACCCTCCCCCAGCCCTACTGTACGCGGCCACAAGGAGAACAACCTCTAAGAGCGACCAGAGCCACTAACAAGGTTATGACCACAACCCCTGGGTTAAGCCCTCCAGGGATAACGTCCCTAGGGATTCTCCAGACGCCCTAAGCCCGTCCCACCTCCACATCAACCACAATGGCGAAGGCGGGACCAAACCACGACCCCCCATCCCCGCTAGGTGATGAAGCCGATCAAAGTAGCCCAGAGGGATTGATCTAATGTGGTGGCAGAGGCTGTCTCGAGACTAATGTGATCTATTAGATGGTTTCTATATTGGCTTGAATTAAGATTATTTTTATTTTTCCAGTTCATGAGGACCGTTTTCTTGTCGATGCATAGGGCAGTAAAAACCATGTGGACTGTATTAGTTTCTGTAGTGACATCATCCAATTTGCCCAACAAGCATACTAAAGGGGAGGTTGGAATTTTTCATTTCAGACACTTTGATAAGTCTTCACATATCCTGCGCCAAAACTTCTGCACTGGTGGACAGAACCAAAGAGCGTGGATGTAATTGTCTGGTGTATTGCCTTGACAGTGTGAGCAGTTGTTGGAAGATGTAAACCCCATCTAGAACATCCGATGACCTGTATAGTGCACTCTATGTAGTGTTTTGTGTTGTAAGATTAATCATATTATTGTTTTGTAATATGTCAGGGTTGTTCCAGATAGGTGTACGTCTGCACGGGATTAATGAAGACTCTGTTATTTTTAGAAACTCCCACCATGCTGTCAGAGAAGAGCTGATGTTAATACTTTTAAAGCATTCATGTCTTTTGATGTTTGAGCTGATAAATGGTAGGTCTGAAATTTCTGAATTTAATACCTAAATATTCAATATTTCCAGATTGTAGTGGGGCAGGAGAAGAATTATGGAAGGAGCAGTTAATGGGAATAACTGTAGATTTTGACCAGTTAATTGAATAATCTGAAACTCTTGAAAACCAGTTTATTAGAGTAATTACCTCAGA
>NW_005187618.1:952077-954504 GCF_000239375.1 Pundamilia nyererei | reverse complement strand
CCCCCCCAGGCTACCAAGAGGTCGTTTTAGGGTTTTACTACCATCTTTGCGTTATCCTGACACAAAAAAGAATTGACATCAGCTGATTTTTTTTTGCCCTAACTCACAAATCCATGCAGTATTTAGAATGTTCCACATCACATTCACAAGGCGGGGATTTTTACTCAATTATTACTGGTATTGACGTAAAACAAAGTGAAAATCAGGTGTGATTTACAGAGCCTGCAGAAGTAGCGTGGTTAAATAAAAGGGCAACTTCTCAAATTATAATCACATTTGTAAAAAAAACCTCTACCTGCCACCGGTAGAGGTTTGAATAAACAGAAGGTAGGACAAAACTAGGTTTTAGTTATTAAGCTGATTTCAACTTAAGCTAGAAAATATTATTAGTTCCTTTTTATGGGGAATTATTTCTGCATTCCAGATTTTCTCATAAAATCATCATTCTCAGTGTAGCATTTTTCTTGACTAAGACTCCCACCCAGTAGCCAGTTCTGTAAATTTCTGACCATTCTGTACCATAACTTGCTCCAGGAACCAGATGCAGTATATTTAATTAAATAATTAATCATTATTTTCATCTTTTTTTCCTTTTGCTTAATTCTCTTCTCACTTTGTGGAGAAACATTTACAAAATTAAAGTCCTTTGCTTCACCAAGAACATTTGTGACTCAAGATTGTATTTCCCAGTCTGCAAAACCTGCCTGGAATAAATGATTAAGTGACTCTGAGTCACGGTTACCTGATAACCTGGTACATAGTAGCACCTGAGAGGGTGTTGGCTTTGTTGTTTTCCATAACTTAACTCTGAGGGAGCGTCACAACACTAGCAGTGTGTTTACAGTAATTCTTTCTCTTTCTGTTATTTGACTGTAATGAGTGTGCACAGAAAGTGTTTTCAACAGGCGTGAGACACAGCCACTGTGTTTTAATGTTCCTTTTATAATCACATGTCTAGTAAACAAATGCAAAAGGCTGAGAGGCAAATTCATCTGAGCACGAAACATGAAACAGACCAGAGTTAAAGCATAGTGTCTTTAATTCCGGACAAAATACATCGTCCTTGGCTAGGAGATTTAGAGGACTACTTGAGGAAAAGAAACCTGCCACCGGTAGAGGTTTGAATAAACAGAAGGTAGGACAAAACTAGGTTTTAGTTATTAAGTAGCCAGTGTGCTGGTGGATGTAAAAGTATCCAGTGACTTACCGGAGAGCTCGAGAGAGGCATATAGGATGAGGACCCACAATAGGAGGTTTCGTGTCATTGTCCAAGTGCAAACTGAGTGTGACAGAGCAGACCAGCATTGTAATGACAATTTATAAACTAGGAGTTCCTGTTCTGTTAACCACGCCTACCTCTTACAAACATTCACTTCTACAAACTGGCTCAAACACGCCACTGCTTGTGTTGTGACATGTAGAACATGCTCCATGCTCTTACTTAATTATTAAGTGGCAAATTTTCACGTCCTATAAACCTTAAGCTTTATCAGTACTCATTTAGACATGTAGGCTACATGGAATGAGGTTGTAAACCTCCCACCTTTTTTATGAATGATACTTAAAATACCTCACCTTAAAAGCCATAAATAAGCAGTATGACTCACTGTGTGATGTGGTTTAAGCTTTGCTGTTTCCGTTGTCGCACTTGTCACACACATGTAGAAACATCATAAAGTTTCACAGTTTTTTCCAAATATAGATATTGTCTTGTAAGCTCTACAAAAAAAATGTTCGCGCCCCCCCCGCGCGCGCACACGCACGCACAAACACATCCTCCAACCACACACCCATATTTTGCTCCATTGCGGTTTATTTCACACCTCAAACATTTAGTAAACAATTAAGCAAATACAAGTAATCTTCAATAAATTACAGGTAATAAGAAAATAAACTACTAACTCTTTTACGCTACGTCCACACCTACGCGGGTATTTTTGAAAACCCAGCTGTTTTGTCGTTTACGTGTAGACGGCGTTTCGAAACGGAGATTTTTTAAAACTCCTTTTTTGCGTTTACCTGTGGACAAGGAATATGTGGACAGAGTTCCTCAGGACCCAACGTGAAAGGTATGTGCCTTTTTTCACGTCATGCTGTGCGCCACGTTATTGTTTACATGAGAGGAATTGCAGAATGGCAGATAGT
The DNA here is from genome assembly GCF_000239375.1 of Pundamilia nyererei. Classification (NCBI taxonomy): domain Eukaryota; kingdom Metazoa; phylum Chordata; class Actinopteri; order Cichliformes; family Cichlidae; genus Pundamilia; species Pundamilia nyererei. Next base: position 952,359 of record NW_005187618.1, on the reverse strand, counting down.
CAGATTAAAAGTATTTTGTCTCTATCTTCAGGTTTTACAGGCTTACACATGCAGTTACTGTCCCTCCATTTAGAAAGGCAGAGGCATCACGGTGTGATTATTTTATGTGTAGTTGTTCCCCCCTGTGTAATAATATTCAACATTGCTATCAATACATTTTTCAAAAGAATGCCTCTCTGTGCAAAATGGGTTTAAAAACATAAACAACTGTGGGATACTGTTTGTCCGTGATTTGAACCGAGGGAACAAATCGTGGCAGGATCAGCCTGATATTATTTGTAT
>NW_005187618.1:947740-951542 GCF_000239375.1 Pundamilia nyererei | reverse complement strand
TTTTTTGTAATTTTTATGACTCTCGTTAATTTATGAAGTTCCATTCACTGACACTAAAACCACTAAAGTGAATGACTGTCTCACAGTGACTGAGGTGACTTAACCCAAAAGTGAGAAGCAACAGTTGTAAGTGGTAGACAATAAATCTTTAAAATGAAGCCAGAGATTAATTTTGTAATGATAAAATGCTTCATGACACGAAAGTCACAGCTTTATTAAGATTCAATACTTGATGCTAACCACTTCAAGGTTGTCGTCTAATACATCACTCTCAAAGATCGCTGTCTGGAAGTATTATTCAGACAACATGAAATTGTTCATGTAATTTCTTCAACATCAATATCAAACTGAGTCATTGTTTGGTGTTGTCACAGTTATGCATCAGTTAATACTCTTGCTACAAGGTGAGAAGGTGCAGTGTGAGAAGGAACACTTCTGGGTGGAATTTGCATGGTGTCCCTGTGCTTGCTTGCGTTTCCAATTGGCACTCCACAATACAAAGATATGTTCATGTTAGGTTAACTGATTATTCTAAATTGGCTATATGTGCGTGTACCGTATAAGTAAATGCCAAAAGAGCAAATGTGACTTTTACTGTAAAGCACTTACACTGGTCAGAGTAGACACCAAATAGTCTTAAGTGGAAGATCCTGTAACGTTTAAGCCCCCAGCTGATGCAGCATGCTCATCAGAATTTGCTCCCCATGGAGTTTTTCTACAGTACTAACATGAAAGAACACGTTTTTGGCAACATGAACAAAATCTACACTCACCCCTTTCCCAGTTTATTAGATATGGCTGTCCTCTTTCTTAAAACAATTTCAAGTCACAGAATCTCAGTTTTGATAAAGTTCACAAGGATGGACTTTGGCGGCATATTTCTGTAAGAGGAGACGACCCTGAACAGCAGCTGCAGCCAATACTAGATTCAGTCTGAATGTCTTGACCACTAGAATCATCGTATGCTTACTAAACCAAGAGTAGCACATATTAGCCTCTTATCAAGCTAACCAGTGCAGTGAGTAACTTTTTGAAGAACGGAAATTTTTTTGATGCATCACCAATATTTCAAATAGGTTTTGCCAGAATTGTGTCAGGGCCAAGAACAAATTGTGCTGATTCACAACATGTTCATATCACTGACAGCATCAGTTAAGTAATCAAACATCCTTCCTCTTCCTGTAGGAAAAAAACTACTTATGGCAGTACTTTTTCTCGATTTGAACACAGTTTACAGAGCTGCCAGTGGAACACAAATACATCTTTAACTAACAGATTAAAAGGACAACTGTGTGGCATGAGAGACACTGATCACAGAATCAAACTGGTCATGATGAAAATCCTAATAAAAAGGCTTTGACATTTCCAATGACAAGTAAGGAATCAATGGCTCTTTCCTTACTTATCATTTGATGGCTTAAAGCAGACTTGAAAATAAATAATCAATAAAACAAAATGTTCACCCAAACATCAGCTAAGAGGCACTGCATAAAAACAAGAAATAGGAGTGCAAGTGGAACTTTGCTCTTGTGATGCAAAGTTTTAAGTAGAGGAAGCAGTCTGTCAAACCACATTTCTCAGATACTACATATCTTCCTTAATCTGCAGAATTACATTTGCTGAAGACTAGCTATAGAGAATCATTACAGTATGGGACTCTCCAGTTCCCTAAAATTTGGAGGGTAAAGAAAAACAGATCAAGGACAAGAGGAGGCATACAAATGAAATCCATAAAACCAGAATTTAAGAATTATGTGATTTGGATAACCTTATGTTGAAGTGCCTCTCTCCAGTAACCACTGGAATACGCTGACGACTTCCTGTCACCCTTCATTGAATAAGGGTGTACATCAATTTATCAGGAATATACATGTAGGACCAGTTCTGATTATCATATCGTATATATGCTCCCCTTAGGTAATAGCATTAGAAGGCATGGCATACATTTTCAAGGCTATGATGCCGACAGTGGTGGTCCTAGCCTGTTTAGCGCCCTGGGCGAACACCCCCTCTGGTGCCCCCCCACCCACACATAAAACATATTAAGGATTGTACATTACTAATTCATATTGTGCTGAACACAGTCCAAAAGATTCAGGAAGCTACATCAGTGTCTACTGTTTAATATCATAGCCAAGTGTCTAACAAACGTAAACAGAAGTTTTCACTATCCGGACTAATTAATGTTATGTTGTTCTATCTCTGGTGTGGTCAGTGCTATCCTCTATGCTGTTGCATGCTGGGGCAGCGGGTTGAGGGCAGTGGCGTGTCCAGCGGGGTGGCCTGTGGGGCCACCCCCCCAACCAGACTGGCCACCCCAGGTGCCACCCCAAAGGCAAAACAATAAAATTCAATCAAATATCAAATGTACGATTATGTGTTCACGGTGAAGCTCAGATATCCGAGTGTAAGTGAATGCAGCATCGGCTTCTGCACCATGTGCATCATGTTAGCAAAGGTAGGAGCACGAAAGACGGCACCGCAGGAAACAATTTTTCAGTGAAAGAAAATGAGGACAGAATAAATGTCCCGGTAAGTAATATTAAGTTTGTTGAGTTTAGTAAACTTTGGTGAAATTAGAATACCAAGGAAAAAATAACACTTAAAGAATTATTGCAGCCGTCGAATATTTCAGACAGTATGCTACTGAAGGGAGCTAACATAAGAGTTATGAGTTATAAGATGTAATCTATGTCGTAACATTGCTGTATGGAGCTGCATACCGCAATGCAGCTCCATACAGCAGTGCTGATTTTCTAACACTGGAAAATAACTCAAAATGTTAGAAATATTCCAGTGTTAGAAAATCAGCACTGCTCAGTGTTAGCCATTGTTCATCTTCAAAACTGACTAGGTTACTTTTAAACATATAACACTGTCAAAAGTGTTAATTTAACACTCAACAGTGTTGTATTTAACACTCAGAGGTGTGGACCCATATAGACACTCTCTAGTGTTAATTTAACACTGGAGATTTTGCTGTGTACATTTTTCAAAAAATGCCTCTCTGTGCAAAATGGGTTCAAAAACATAAACAACTGTGGGATACTGTTTGTCCGTGATTTGAACAGAGGGAACAAATTGTGGCAGGATCAGCCTGATATTATTTGTATCCTACTGTAACTTTACTGTATAAAGAGCTAAGATCTCAAAAATGTTAGGAGTAAATGGACTGATTCTTATATAGCAGTTTTCTACTCTCCCGGAGTACTCAAAGCGTGCCAACATGCCACAATCACTTTCTCTATACTTAATGCTTTCTAACTACATTCACACCTCGATGGATGCATCAGAGAGGGTTAGTATCTTGCCCAAGGATACTTGACATGTAGACTGGAGACAGGGATCGAACCACCAACCTTCCAATCAGTAGGTGACCTGCGCTTCCTCCTGAGCTACAGCCACCCCACATAGGTATTGTTGTCGGTGAGGCCAGTGAGTCCAGTGAGTCTTAGAGACTTCCTGTAGGGTTGGAATAGCTAGCAGGTGCTATTGTGGAGTATTACCAAATGAACAGCATCATTGTGGTGGGGTGTGCATATTGCATCTCTGAACCACGAGTGCAGTGACGAATGTGTGAGTAAAAGACACCGAACAAAGAAATACCGTGTGCCAGGCACATATGTGGGGATTTCTGTAGTGACACACACACACACACACACACACACACACACACACACACACACACACACACACACACACACACAGAGGAGCTGCAGAGTGTGTATTAATTTACTTCTCAACAAGAAAAGAATTTTCTTGCCACCTAATATCAATTCATACCAAGGCTGCATGATACTCT
>NW_005187618.1:943012-946208 GCF_000239375.1 Pundamilia nyererei | reverse complement strand
CCCATGCACACAGACGGCTGTTAAGTCCCAGATCCCTCAGCTTTGTGAACAGTCTGCAGGGCACTATTGTGTTTAAGGACTTTAAGGTCATTATCAACATGAACGTGATGCCTGACCTTTCCTAGTCTGTAGTTTTTCCAGGAAATAAAATTTCTCTCAACCTTTGCTGCCATCTCCTCCCAGAGACCTTTGATAAAGCCATTTTTCAGATCAGCTTCCCAGGCTGTTATCTCATTGCCCAGGTCTGCAGGGTGGTCAGTGCTATTGTGTACAGTGAAAACATCAGTCAGGCAAACATAAAATTCCTGGATAGTCTCATCATCCTTTTGTTTGCATGCAGAGATTTTTGTATCCATACAGTATTCATTGTATCCGTTTCAGTATCCGCACATGGAGGAAAAGTCTCCAACTAATTACATCTTACGTCTTTACTATAATGCCTGACTAGCATCACAATGTTGTCTGCAGATTCTCCTGTAGGTGTAGGATAGTTGCTAGGAATTTTGCCCAGTGTCTGGAGGGTCTGCATGTTCCTGCTAGGTATGGTGGGCTACGGGAGAAAAAGTGGAGGTGGCTGTTTTCTGATGTCTCATCTTTCTGATTCGCTCTTGCACTGCAGGCCTACTTGTTGTACCTAGCGTATTTAAAAGTAGAATTGGAGGGAGAGCCTGCAGTTTTCAGGCCCCTCTTCTGTGGAACCAGCTTCCAGTTTGGATTTGGGAGACAGACACTATCTCTACTTTCAAGATTAGGCTTTTCTCTGTATCTACTGTACAAAATAAAGCGCCTTGAGGTGACTGTTGTTGTGATTTGGCGCTATATAAATAAATTGAATTGAATTGATGTGAAAGCTCTGATAATGAATGTGCTGTGGTCAGTACACTGGATATCAAGTCACTATAAAAATCTGTTTCTGCCACATGGTGTTCATCTCTTGTATGGTGGCAGTGGAGGTGGATGTTGAGCAGGTGTAGCCAGTGAGGGGTCACAGTCGAGGTCATGATCCACTCTGACACACTGCCATAAGGAAGGATACAAAGGACACTTTCTCTGGGAAGATTTGTTTCATCCTTCTTTTCTCCAGCTGTCTTCTGTCTCTGGATTAGCGTCATTTTTCCACACTATAGCACGGACCCAAGACAACCAAGGTGCATGTCACTGTTACTGTCTAATTTTGTGATTTCCAACACATGTAGGTTGTTGCTGTTAGACGCTGACTCCACTTTCCAATGTCTCTACGTCAACTCCTCTCCTCCTCCAGCTACTGTAAAAGGGGATGCATGATTAGAATGATGGACACCAGCTGAACCGACCGCACCAACCCTCCCCTTGCTGACCACACAAACATGAAATCCCTCTTTTTTTAAAAAAACAAAACAAAAAAACTGTCACCTCATCTCTCATCATCGTTCCTACAAGAGGAGATAATCTGGCTTGAAAGGTTACCTTGCACCACTGTTTAAACTCCAGAATCGGCAAAGGGATCACACTTCTGACAGTGCAGCCCCACTTCTACTTTAGCTCCAAGAAGAGCCAAAGCCTGTAGGGTTTTGGAATCTTTACATGCTCAGCCTGTTGTGCTGCAAGTTTTGCAACCTGGTCTTACAATGTGTCACAGACCTGGTTGTACAACTGCCAAAAAAACAAAAAACAAGACTTTCAGATGGCATACATGGCATTGAGTCAGCTAGGCAGAAACTACCCGAAAAACTCAAGGAAAAAGGAAATGGAACTAAAAGTTCTGGTCTGTGCTGTTAGGCAGCCTGCAGGATATGCAAATGCTCTGGTTTTATGGTGTAATTTGAGAAAGATGGGGGAGGAAAAAAACGTCATGGTCTGTTTTTCAGAGAAGATTTTGCATTTCTTGGAATAGAGTCTTTTTTGTGTGTTAAAAAACTATGGCATTTAAATCTTAACTCAACATAACAGCTTGTTAGTCATTTCTTACCATAACCACATATTTCTCTATTAAACTAGTCTCCATGCTTCAGGTAAACTTGATGACACTGTTATTTCTTAAAATAAACAGCAAAGTACGTCCATAAATGGCAGGCAGGACACAAAAAGCCCTTGTCTGGTTGGCTTTCTCACATGCCCATGCTAAATTAATCTCCTGTCACCGTCACTGTTCTATGATGATATGTAAAGATGAACAACATGGCGCTATTCTAGAGGTTAAACCAAAAATATTTTGGCAGGAACGTGTGCAGGGAAGGAAATAATGTCAACTTGCTTACAAAGTAGTGACGGGCGTAGACGTGGTCTCGAGGTTTGATGCTTGAGACCAACCTCAGAGTGCGATCATTATCTAAAAAAACTAGTTGGTGGTGGCATGTAAAAGCCTGTCATAGTTGCAAAGAGACGATTTATGAAATTTTCTTTGCTAAAAACGTCCTCCCAGTTAATTTTTGTCCTCTTTTCGGGACATGAGTCTGAGACCTCTAAGTCAGTCTATATGAGTCCTACTGTACTATGAAGTGGACATCCTGGAGTTTCTATTCATGCCACACTTCTGGGGGTTTGGCTAACAGATCACAGGGACTTCCTTGCTCTTACATTTTATGGTCATAACCATAAAATGTAACAGTAACGGGCAGTAACGCGTTACTTGTAACAAGTTACTGTAATCCGATTACTTTATTCAAGTAACGAGTAAAGTAAGGGATTACTATTGCAAAAACGGTAATTAGATTACCGTTACTTTCCCGTAGGAACGCTGCGTTACTGCGTTACTAAAACCGTGATTTTTTTGCGAGAATGTCTCATGACAGTGACGTAAGCGAGTGCAACGTTCGTGACAACAGCTGTGTGCAGATCAACAATGGATCATAAATCGAGTGCAGGAGAGAGTATGAGCGTGCAGCGTTTAAAGCGTGGAAGTACTGACCTTACTTTAAATTTGATTCCATAAAAAGTGACAAAAACATTAGTGTTCGGTGTGCGTGGGAAGACAACTTCTTTTTACAGCGAAACCCCCCCCCCCAAACTTCCAAGCAAGCACCGAGTGCGCTACGACGTAATGGGATACTCACAGAGAAACTCGCGGATTCTTCCACTGACCGCTGCGGCACACCTGCACCAGGGCAAACCTCCGCCTAACCCACTCCTGCTTTACAGGTGAAAATAGAGCAACAGGACCGCTAGTCTTTGATTTTATTTATTTTCTGCTGTGTTTTACTTGCATCTATTTGAAAGA
>NW_005187618.1:929042-941106 GCF_000239375.1 Pundamilia nyererei | reverse complement strand
GTGGGGGAACTTGCACAATCGGTGGCTGACTAAATACTTTTTTGCCCCACTGTATTTGTTTCTTCAATGTGAGCGTACTAACGTGGATTTTCTAGTATTTCATGAATAGTTTTATACCTTCCAAAATAAAGCTTTTATTCAATGTTCTTTGCAGGACTTACAACCTCACAGTTTCAACCTGTGTCCAGACTTCAGGAAGTATGATCCTATGATCATATGATTCTAATCTGACTTTCCATCAACAAGCCAAAGAACAAATTTGTATATGACTTTGGGAATTGTATAAAATATTTGTATCTGCCACATAAATGCAGGCAATGGTCCTGTAGGCAATGTTTATGTAAATGCTGACCACAATCTCCTCCTCTGAGCTGTCACTTTCCTGCTCGAATGCCTGACCCTCCTCCACCTCATCTCATGACAGCACTGAGTCATCTCGCCACTGATTCCATAGAGTGAAATCACTCAGCCCTCGGTCATAATCCAAGCATGATCACTGTTAGAGTGAAATAGAAACAATATCATATCTCATCATTCAACAAGCCACAGCCACAGTGTTCACTACAAAAGGGGCAGAAGATAAAAAATAAATAACTTACAATTGAACACAGAAAAATCTAAATATCAAAACATTTTTATTCCGAGTGTCACGAGGTTATTCTGTATGTGGTATTAGGCACAGGAACTGCCCCACGCTGCCTACCCATCACAGCTGGGGAGGAGCTGCTCAGCCGTGTAAACACCACCTTCATGGCTGAGCAGCTCCTCCCCAGCTGTAATGGGTAGGCAGCGTGGGGCTTCTATCCATATAATGCATCACACGATCTATATTTCCTGCTTCTTCACTATTTGTTGATTTTAGTTGTTTTTTTTCCAGTTTGAATGAATGAAGTATGTGGTTGGTGTAGGCTGAGATTAAGAAATACAATAAAAAACTGTTTTTCAGCGTATCTGAGCATTCAGAAACAGATTGTTCTCTGAAGTCATCTTTTGTTCTCCAGGAATTTTGATTAGTGAAGAACCTAAAAGTAAAAAAATTGACCTCAGCAGTGACCTCTTACCAAATTCCTTAAAATTCAACAATACTCAAAGGCCTCTAATATTCACACGTGTACTTATTTGAGTTTCACACACAAATCCCAGCTACATACAAAAACAACCAAGCAATGACATAATCAAGAAGATCTGGACTTTCCAGTATTTCAGAGTTTGTGATCTTCACTGTGCAAATGCCTCTTGAAACTGAGTCTGAAATGTAGTTTATCATTAACTTCTGATGCGTTAAATGCAAATAAAATTGTTCTTTGTCAAGCAAATCTCGGCTATGAGGGGAAAGCCCTGGCTGGAGTCCTTGTGGCAATAACAATGATCTGCGGTTTCCTGTGAAACTGGTGGAGTTTTTAATCAGAAGTTTAATCATTTACAATTGTGTTATGTAATAAATGTGTTACAACTGGCTATTTATCTATTTGCATCATTGCTAATCTATCATAATTCAAAGAATGGACACAGTTTGGCATCTTGAGATTAAAAATTCATACAACATAAACAGAGATAGAAAAATTAAATCATTTTTTGCATGCAAAACGTCTAAGTTTTCCTAACACATGTCATATGTTAATGGAGTAAAGCTGAAATAGGAAGACAAACCAATTCATTGTAATCTCTTATCCAACTGGAGTTGAACGTGAGGTGGAGACTATTACAGCTGATGTGGGGCAAGAAGCCAGATTAAATAAAAGCAATGAAAAAATAGGAAAATATAAAGTTAAATTTCTACCCTAAATGTAAAAATGTCAAATTAAAAAGTGCAAGTGCAGACAGGTGGAAAAGACACTTTCAGCTCATTTCATGTGTTTACAGCAGCTGAGTGTTTATGAAGTGAATATGCTGCTCTCTGCTGATGGTGTTTGAAACTGCAAACAAGTGAGTCTTTCAATTTGAAATCTGAGGAGGAGGGACAATTTAGTTAATTTACGAAGAACAAATGTTGAGGTGGTATAACGAGAAGTGCCACTTCGGGGGTATTTCCTATTTTCATTTCCCTACTTATGCCAAAGACAAGCGGGACACATAATAGAAATGCATAAGCATAAACACATAAACAAACTGGCTAAATATGCATAGTAATAATTAATTTATTTCTGTCACTTTTTTTCTTACAAATTGGCTTGAATGGCGATGTTAGAAATTCAAGTAGCACAATAATAATAATAATAATAATAATAATAATAATAATAATAATAATAATACACCAAATAATTAAGTCATTAATTACTAGGATATCTACTGACATGTTGTCTTAGTTCCTGATTTTTAAAGAGGCCACACTTTTGAGTCTGTCTCTGGACTGGTTGTTTGCTGCTGCTATGAGTTCAGCAAGGTTCGGTGAACCCACAGCTGGGAGTGGTTCCCTGGTGGGTGGAAGGATCATACTTCAGCTTTTATAGGTATGTTGTTCCTGGTTTGAATGTCAGGAAAGAGCTGGTCAGGGGAATTGATTCAGCATTTTGAAGTTGTGCAAGATGATGATAATGATTTGTCTTCTCAGTGTTGAAATAATATTTAGTCCAAAAAACAAATAAAGAGATATATTTCACAACAATCAGAATTACGAGAGTTTGCAGAACTACCTACTGTAACTTGGTTTATGTGGTTTATTGTGTGAAGACTGCAGTAAGACATCTGTAGGGATGTTTTTATGTGCACATATATTGAGACAGAAATTGCAGTAATACATTTTAAAGGGCCTAATGACTAAAATACACTCACTGGACACTGTGTTAGGTACACTTGCTCAACTTCTCATTAGCAGAAATAATCAGCCAGTCACATGGCTGAAAATCAGTGAATTTAGGCATGTAGACATGGTCAAGATGACCCAATGAAATTCAAACTGAGCATCAGAATAGTAGGAAGTGATTTAAATTACTTTGAGCAAGGCATCGCTGTGGGTGCAAAATGGGCTGATTGGAGTAATTCAGAAAATGCTGATCTGGGATTTTCCCACACAACCATCTCTGGAAGTGAAGGAGAAAAGAAGAGGTAGCAAGCCTGAAAAACACCCACCATTAGCAGACAAGAAGCCTACAGTCCGTCTGGACTGTGTGAAGAAAAAGAAAATATAATTTTTCAGCCTCACTACCTCACTTTCCTTTATGTGCCTTAACCTGCGTGATATGTGTCTACTACTTTAATGTATTCATGATTTAAAAGTTCAGTTTCAGTATTTCTGTACTGACCTCTTGTAGCAAGATCTAATGATGTAACTGCTGTGCTGTCTTATTTATCAGTTACTGCATTTAGGTGGCACTGAATGTCTATAAGACAGCAACATTTAGGTATTTGTAATTTTCCATTCATCTCTATCTCTATATTTGATCAGCCTGCAAAGGCAGAGTTACGCCTGTACTCTGTGTATGTCAACAGAGCACTTATCTTTTCTGCCATTTCACATCTACTGTGTTTAGAGTGCAATATATGATTTTCCATATGATGTTCCATACTTAACATTGTTGGAGCCTTTTATGTTGTTGGGTAGCATAACGGGATTACATTGAATTTTTGTTGTGTTTAAAAAAGTGACTGATTTTCATGTAAACAAATAAAATGTCAAGGGACCAAACTGACTCAAGCACAGACCAGCTCTTTAGAATAAAAGTCAGGTTATTTACAAAAAACACCAAAATGTCGGGGTTTCCGGAGAAGGAGAGGAACAGGTCCCTGCACACAATTCAATCCACACTGCTCTCATGAATATTCCACGCTCCTGTTCAGTCACTCACGCTTTCACTAGGTCCGCACCACACCACACTACCAGAAACAGGGACAGGTCCAGGAAACCTATATACAAAGCAAACACGATCCTAGAATTAAAAGTAGAACGGGAAGGAGAGCCTGCAGTTTTCAGGCCCATCTTCTGTGGAACCAGCTTCCAGTTTGGATTCGGGAGACAGACACTATCTCTACTTTTAAGATTAAGCTTAAAACTTTCCTTTTTGCTAAAGCATATAGTTAGGGCTGGACCAGGTGACCCTGAATCCTCCCTTAGTTATGCTGCAGTAGGCATACGCTGCTGGGGGATTCCAATGATGCATTGAGTATTTCTTCTTCAGTCACCTTTCTCAATCACTATGTATTAACAGACCTCTCCGCATTGAATCATACTTGTTATTAACCTCTGTCTCTCTTCCACAGCATGTCTTTCATCTTGTCTTCCTTCTCTCACCCCAACCGGTCGCAGCAGATGGCCCCGCCCCTCCCTGAGCCTGGTTCTGCCGGAGGTTTCTTCCTGTTAAAAGAGAATTTTTCCTTCCCACTGTCGCCAAAGTGCTTGCTCAGAGGGGGTCATATGATTGTTGGGTTTTTTTCTGTATCTATTATTGTAGGATCTATTGTATAATATAAAGCGCCTTGAGGTGACTGTTGTTGTGATTTGGCGCTATATAAATAAAATTTAATTAAACTGAACAGAACAAGCTAGAGATTTGCACCGAGACAGAGACAGGTTACTCAAAGGATACTGAGCCACCACCTTAGTGACCCAGGTAATCAGGCAGCTCAGTGACAGGTGGGTAATCAAACCAGGTGTGTGGGCCAAGGGTATGAGCCTATGATGAGCTCCGTCCAGGCAGAGAGAGAGAGAGAGAGAGAGTAACAAAACATGTAGCCTGAATGCTGAGTCAGCCAAGGAGACACTGAGACCATGACATAAAAAAACTACATTTTGATGAGGGGGCCACTAATTATTATTATTATTATTTTTTTTTTTTGGAGTATCTCTCAGCAGTTATTTGGACATCAAATAGTTGGTAGGCGTCTTATTAACCTTATGAGAAAATCTAGTTTTATTCCGGTACAGAGCCATCATTAAGCAAACACTTATTCAAATAAAATTTCTTGTCAAAATGGCTGTAAAAAAGGAAATACATTAAACCAGGCAAAAAACATGAATGCAGTCTTATCTCTCTTTGGTAAACTTTCTTTTAATTTCTTTAAGTGGTCTTCAGGATGTCAAGGTTTGCTGTGTGGCAGGCAGTGGTTGGACCCGAACGCAGGACTCTGAGACAGAGTATTTAACTTAAAGGTGGCAGTTTTTATTCGCTGGCAAAAGCAAACTGAGAAACACAATACATGAGCACTAGAAATACAACAAAAACTCAAGCTAGGAAGAATGACCTAAACTGGGAGTACATGACATAACCTAACATGAAAACATGACGAGTGAGGAATACGTAGAGTGGGAGGATGCGACAACAAACAGGGGAATACTGAGGACTCAAACACCAGCAGGATAATGAGAAACAGAATGAAACACAGCTGGGACTAATCAGACACAACAGGACAAAGGGGAAGCAAAACTGAACACATCAACATAGGACGCAAGAGTGTCAAAGTAAAACATGATGTAAGCACAGAGACATGGACTTGACACTGAGACAAGACTGACTGGATATGAAACATGGAACACTAGAAGATAGAACAACAAATATAACATCAAGAGAACTAAAACCATGAATAACAATAAAGAAGAAATATAAATTAAACACAAAACACTGGCTCACAGACCCAGTGTCGTGACACAGGAATGGTTTTCCAGGCTTCTTGAAGGTCATTTAGAGCTCTCTTTTAGGTTTTGGCTGCTTTTTATCTGTTCTCTGTCAAGATGATCCAACTAAGCTTACAAAAAATGTTGAAGTTCAGCTCCGGAGAGGCAGATCCACTGTATGTTATTCAATCCATGTATGAATTTCCTGCATTGGTAATGTGTTTGGGGTCATTGTAATGCTGAAAATTGAAACTGTTGCCAATCAGATGGTTTCCACATAGTATTGCATGTTGGATCAAAATCTGACTCGCTGGGAGTGAGACATGTAATTTGCAAATATCCTGATAAATTGGCTCTAAGTGTGAATGGTTCTCTCTATGTGTTAACCCTACGCTGGTGACCTATGCACTGCACCTCGTACTCTTTGACAGCTCGAATTGGCTCCAATTCATTGTTTTAGTAGTTTGTATTACTTTGTAGAGATTGTAATGCATAGGGCAGGCTTTACCTCTGCATTCTGGTGTTACGACCCGGCTCTGCTAGGCGACAGGGGATGTAACATAAATGAGCCCAGAGACAGGAGGGTTAGATAAAAAGAAAAATATAAGGTTTATTAACACAACTGAAAACTGTTAGTGAAACAACTCACTAGGCAATAGGGTGATTTGATATATAATATATCAAATCATGCTCCCAGATTCTGGGAGCATCATACAACCTGTTCCCATGTTCTGCAGTCAGCTCATTTTTTTCTGCTTCCAACACATCAGCTTTAAGAACTGTCCATTCACTTGCTGTCTGATTTATTTCACCCCTTATTATGTGCCACTGTGTTACAGGGTAAGATTCCTTATCTGTTAGTCACTTAAACAATTTTATTTCATCTTTGTACAGTTTGGCCCCACTTTACAAAGTAATAGGACAAAGTATACAGCAGGACAATAATATAGTTAAATATATTGGGAAACAACCATAATGCAAATAAATGTAAAACAAAATGTTTCAATATAAGAATTAAGAAGAATTATACAACATCAACATTAAAAAACATCACAGTCGCTCATTTTAATGGTGTGGCAAATGATATGTGTCTTACCACTTGCATGTGAGACCTAATCTTGTATACACGCTTAGTGGTCCAGCTTCTAAAAAGGCACCAATAAGAAGCTCATTTGGCATCATGCTTCTGTTCTTTCTCTACTCATGCAGAAGTCTGATTTTGTAAACAAAGTAGATAAATATGTACATTTAGATAAAAATATAAATACAACTCAAACTTTTACAGTGTCATAAGAGAAAGCATGGTTTAAAATATTAAAAAAATCAAACACTTAGGGTGCTTCATAATGTTCAGCTGGTGGGGAAAGTGCAGTCTTTAAGATCTCTGAGTGCATTCACTGTAGAGTGCAACAGAGCATGGCACTCTCCATTAGAGGGGTCATGATTGCGGTCATGATTACTCACGTTGGCAGGATGGGACTTTGTTGCTTTTTCCAGATGATTCCTGCGATGGCAGCAATGATGCCTAGGACCACTAGTGTAAACTTGACTGCAGTGACAATAGTTTTTCCTACAGAGACAGAAGAAAAACCGGTTTGCTTGGGTTGTAGTTGTGCAACATGACACAGTAAATTGAACTTAATCTGTAGACTGAAGTAGATGACTCTTACCAGTACCACTAAAAGCTGTGTCCACTGAGTCACAGTTAGGAAGCGTCCACCCAGGCTCGCACTGGCACTCACTTTTGTGGTTGCACACCTGGAAAGCACAAAGAACATGTTGCCATTATTAGTCTTAAAAAATACACTTCAGTGAAAATGCTTTATTTAAAAAACAACAACAAAAACACTGACCTACCATTTGAATTTAAGTAATATAAAACACTGCATGCCCAGTATAACTGGTGGCATGTAATTAACTAGACTTAGCCAAATTTGAATTACTTGGACTTTTCTTGCATATTCTGTTCATAGTAACATATTATCCCTACATCACTTTAGCTTCTGACCAACTGACTCTAGTTTTATTTAGTTTTGGATAGACTATAGGTAAAATACGTATAAGATGCTAGGCTAAATTATGTTATTATGATCAGCTAAGAGTTTTTCCTTGCATCAGTTATTCTTATAAAATATAGCTAAACTAAAGATTTTTTGGGGCTCAAAGTTTAACAGAGTTTTTGCAGAGCCAATTAAAAGGCACCAAGTAAAAAGTAATACAAGACCTTAATATTAAGCTAACTTCCCAAACTGCTTTGGATATTGGACGCTTATGATTTGTTTTTCTCAGAACAGTCACTTTTCAAAAGCAATTTGTTATATCCATTTTTTTACTAACTTACAAATCACACACTTCATTCAGTGCATATTTGCAATGACACTGCAGTTGCAAATGTTTGCATATGGTTCTACAAAAGTCTACATGAGTAAGTTTGGGCATGGTTGTATATCTCACATTAGCATTTCAGGGACGCCTTAAAAGGGTGTCTTTGTCTTTATAGGGCTAAATATGACCAATATGACCAATATGACCCCATTAAGATTGAAGTTATAAAACATTAAGTCCAAAAGTCAATGCAGGCTATGACATCCACCTTTTACACATAAGCTACATTTTAAACATGGATATGTTGGATTAGCTGCCCCCGGATAACAAAGGATTTAGTTAAACTTTGCAGCGAGAAATCACACAAAAACTACTTTTAACCCTTTGATTTTGTAAAGTTGATCTTAAATTTCACTCTTAGTGGCATTAAAGTCTTTAAAAGCTTTAGAACCCTGTTCACAACTATGAGGGTATGCAGCTTCTCCTCTTGATAACCTTTTGAAAACAGATGAACTAATAATGAAAATACCAGAATGTACAGTCCAGCACAAAACTGTTATAAATCAGTTCCACCTCAATGGATCAGTTTTTGGTGTCATCATGTACTCACAGCATGGCCTGGGCATTTTGCTGAACAGTTGGTGTTTCTGTATGCTGTCTGCAGATCCACACACTGATTCTGGCTGCACACCTTGGAAAAGACAAGTCAGACGTATATTTAACTTTATTTTGTTCTACACTGTAGATGCAGTAAGCAAAAAGTGGATTCAGGAAGCCTGCTACCTTTCCATCTCCACATTTAGTCCCCGTTTCCACCTGGCCTTGGTCACCGGTGTTGTCTGAGAAGAATGCTGCCTTGCATGTGCCGATGGCGACCATCTGGCCATAGTTTGGGTTGTCATTACCGCCTTCACAGAAGAGCTTTCCACAAAGAACATCTCTGCAAAAGAAAGACAGTGTTTGTTTCTGATCATGTTTGGTTGATATGAAGAACGAAGAATCAAAATAAGGGTCGGCTGCAGAGCAACTGTTGCCCTGTACGTTCTACTGGGACTCACTCTTGCTGACAGGGGATGAACTGATTATTTGAGGGGCGTTTGCAGAAGCCATAGTAGACTCCTCTGGTGTTGTAGTTATAGCATCCTTGTTTGGCCTCCTTAGCACCTGATAGCAGCAGGAGATTGCATAAAAACCTAACTCTCCATATGACTTTCACATACATCCATATGCGTATTGACAGGATACTCACCTGATCCATACATCTTGACACACTGCTTAGGTCTCTGTGGACACTGACCGTTGTAGCAGTACCCTTGGCCTCCATCACATGGGAGCCCATTCACAGCAAACACATCCTCCGGACAGGTCGTGCTCTTCCCATCGCAGTACTCTGCCAGATCACAGTCATCCTGCTTTGCACGGCACTGTCTGGAGGTAGGCAAGATCTGTGCCGAGCATATTCCATCAACGTGTAAGTTATCTGAAACATTGTTTTTCTTAAAGTGTTATATGATTAAAAATTCCAGCGCTATGTCAAACACCCTGAGTGTGTGAGCTCTGTAAACAAAATATCAAAATGTAATACTGTGGTGTTGGTTCAAACATTTGCAATATCATCTAATTACTTGAGGACTGTAGCTGAGCAAACAACTGGATCACTACAGCCAGAGGAGAGACTTTCAGGGATGAAAATAAATAAAGAAAAGAAAAGAATAATCCTTTAATTGTCCCACAAGGGGAAATTTGATTGTAACAGCAACAAGAAAAACACATGTACAAACAAACAGTGAACAGGACACAAAACAGAAACATACACGATTTTTTTTTACATATTTACATTAAGGGTAGTACTGTACTGTTACGTGCCAAGAGATGTGGCTTTGCTTTTGTGTTCTTTTTATCTTTCAGGTGTCAAGCCTCGACCTATTGGAAAATTCAAAGTTGATTTGCATGTGTCTATTGGCTGGTCTGGGCACAGTTGGCCAATCACTCTCCGAGGACCACTACAAATGCTCCCTGGCCAGCTAGTGGCTGCTGGCTTCTGCTTTATGACAAACATTTGCGTGAAGGCTTCTTTGTATTGTGTGTGGTGGGAGGCTGGACAGGTAAGCTGGGGTACCCTATACACTGGCTGCAGTTTTAAACTGTTACACACTAGGTTATTCGGTTGATGTCACTTTTGTATGTTTCCACTGACCTTTTTTCGAGTAGCTAGGTAGGTCTTTTGTTTTGGATTTTTGTTTTAGTTAGGATTAGTCAGTGTGGTCGGTCTGCGTTTTCTGAAGTCCACCATCAACTCCTTGGTTTTCCCGGCGTTGATCGGCAGGTGGAGTCTGCTGACACCAGTCCACAAAGTTCAGAGTCCACTGTCTGTACTCTGAGCCGTCCTCACCTGTGATGAGGCCGACTATGGCAGAGTCGTCAGAGAACTTCTGTAGGTGGCAGCGTGAGGAGTTGATGGAGAAGTCTGTAGTGTAGAGGGTGAAGAGGAACGGTGCCAGCACAGTTCCCTGTGGGGCCCCCGTACTGCAGACCAGCGTATCAGAGACACAACCCTGTCCTCATGTACTGTGGGCGTCCCGTGAGGTAGTCCAGTATCCACTGGGACATGTGGTGGTCCACTCCTTATAGCTCCAGCTTGTCCCTCAGAAGTCATGGCTGGATGTTGAAAGCACTGGAGAAATCAAAGAACATGATCCTCACAGTGCTTCCAGGCGAGTCAGAGTTCTGTGCAGGAGGTAGATGATGGCGTCCTCCACCCCGATGCCAGGCTGGTAAGCAAACTGCAGCGGATCCAATGAAGATCTCACCAGGGGGCACAGATGGTTTAGAACCAATGTCTCGAGGGTCTTCATCAGATGTGATGTCAGGGCTACCGGCCTGTAGCTGCTGAGGTCCTTGGGATGGGAGGTCTTTGGTACCGGTACCACACATGAGGTCTTCCACAGCTGTGGTACTTTCCCCAGCGACAGGCTCAGGTTGAACAGATATCCTAGGATGCCACACAGTTCATCTGTGCTGCATCTCAGGAGCCTGGAGCTGATGCCATCTGGACCTGCAGCCTTCCGCACCTTAATCTTGCAAAGCTTGTTCCTCATTTGAAGTGCTGAGATAGAAAGAGTGGATTTTGGGGGAGGGGGGTGTATGTTGGAGTCCACAGCATACACCCTCCTGGCTGGGAGCTGAGAGGTGGGAAGTCCTGAGATGAAAGACAGGCAGTGCCTGAAGATGAGGGAGATAGCTTCAGGGGGGACGATGCTGGGAGGGGTGGGTGGTTGATCAAACCTATTAAAATATTTATTTATGTCATTCACCCACCCCAAGTCTCCTGCAGCCTTGGGGTTGGTTTTTGTCCTGAGATTGTCTTCAGGGTTTTCCAAACCCCTCTGATGTTGTCCTGTTGCAGCTGCTCTCTGTTGGCTCGCTTGGCAGTAGGCAGAACAGCGGAGCCCCTGAGGGCTAAGAGCTGATCCCTTCTGTAAACAATGGGAGGTCGGACCTACACGCGCTCTGTTCTGAATATTGTCAATTTTGTACATGTTTTTTTTTTTGTTTTTTTTGTTAGTGTGCTGGCCCTTTAAAAGAAAGGCATGGTCCGTGCGTGGACAGAAGGGTCAGAAAGACTCAGACAATTGACAATCGACTGACTAACATGTGTTCTGTACTGTTCTCTCTTTGTGTTAAACTCCCTGAGTGTGAACATAGATAAACAGCCAGCCAAACTCCTTTTCAAGAGCCAGGAAGGTGAGCGTACTTGCTCCTTTAATGACTCCAAACATAGCAATCATCTTGCACTGACATCATTGAACTGGAGTGAAACTAGAAAAACACATAATACAAAACTCTTAATCGATTGACATATAATCAGCAGGTAAATATATTCAGGCACTTACACAGGAGATCATGAAATAAGTATACTGTAGATATCCCAACTGATATTACTACAAAGAAAACAAGCAGGTAGTAGGTGAGCGTACACTTGTATCATTAGCTCAGAAGCTACACCCTATAACTGCACTTCAAAGAAGGTACAAAATAATGTCTCAAAACACCCTATTATTAATTGCTTAATATACAAAGAACTGACAGAACTTACGACTATTGCTTTCTGAAGGACTCCTTTGAAGGATTGCTTTGGATTCCACATGAATGATTACAAAGTTGTAGCCATGCTTTTCCCACTGTTCTCTG
>NW_005187618.1:927174-928639 GCF_000239375.1 Pundamilia nyererei | reverse complement strand
AGATGACTGCTTCTGTTTGAGCAACACTACATCACCCACTTGTAAGTTGCGACATGCTACTTGCCACTTGCGTCTTGGCTGCAGAGTGTGTAGATATTCATTTCTCCATCGGGTCCAGAATTCATCAGCAAGTACCTGTACTTGTCTCCACTGGCACTTCAAAAGTTCTTTTCCAACAAACTCGCCAGCTGGAGGTGGTACACCAGGTTTCTGCGTTATTATCATAGCGGGAGTCAGCAGCAGTGGTGAAGAAGGATCGGAGGAGACTGGGATCAATGGCCTTGCATTGATTATAGCAGACACCTCTGCCATCAAGGTACAGAGCACTTTATGAGTCAGGGAACTGTGTTTACCGTGAGACAACATGGAGTCCAGTATCCTCCTGGTTACACCAATCATGCGCTCCCACACACCTCCCATATGCGAGGCATGTGGAGGGTTGAACTCCCATGTACAGCTGTGTCCGTAGAGGTAACTCAGGATCTTGTTTTGACTCTGATCATCTTGTCTTATTCCTAATTCAGAACATGCTCCAACAAAGTTTGTACCACAGTCTGACCTCAGCTGCTTCACAGGCCCTCTTAAGGCAAAAAGTCTGCGTAGTGCATTGATGCAGCTGCTTGAGTCCATGGACTCAATGACTTCTATATGCACAGCCCTGGTACTCATGCACGTGAAAAGGATCGCCCATCGCTTACTCTGAGCTGCTCCACCTCGAGTTCTTCGGGTGATTACCTCCCACGGACCAAAAACATCCAACCCTACATATGTAAAGGGAGGAGACATGCTCAGACGTTCTGGGGGAAGGTCGGCCATTTTCTGGACTTCCAGTTTTCCTCTCAGCTTTCGGCAGACAATACAGGAATGGATTACAGAGCTAATCAACCTTTTGCCGGCAACAATCCACAGGCCTTCCGCTCTGATTGCCCCTTCTGTAAACTGTCGTCCTTGATGTTTTATCTTTTCATGGTAATGGGTCACTACCAATTTGGTCACATGATTCTGTTTTGGGAGAATGATTGGATTTTTCATTCCAAGACTGACAGTGGAGTGTTTCAGACGTCCACCAACCCGTAAAAGACCGTTGCACATGAAAGGGTCTAGCTTCAGGATTGTGCTTGTCTTTGAAATTGCTCTATTCTCTTGCAGTGCAATATACTCTTCTGGATAAGCGTCCCTTTGGACCAACCTAAGTATGGTCAGCTTTGCTGCCTCCAGTTCTTCTGGAGTATGAAGTTTGTTGCACATATGCCATCCTCTACATGTATTTGGGGGTTTGGTACTGAATGATTGAGTCTGGTGGCTCAAGAAGGCAACTGCTCTCAGTAAAGACCTCCAGGTGGAGAAGCGTTGGAACCTATTTGAAGTCGACTTACCCTCGGTTATATGGGTAGCACAGGATGTCAGCTGTGGTCTTACCTCCACATCTGCATCTGGTTCCACCAGCTCAAAGGGCTCATGTGTT
>NW_005187618.1:922934-925808 GCF_000239375.1 Pundamilia nyererei | reverse complement strand
GGGGTGGTAGACCCCAAAAATGGGTAAATACCAACATTCTTCATGTTCTTGGAGAGAAGGTGCCTTCTCAGCGTGCCCATTTTCGAAGAGCTTCTTCATGAACGCAATGAACTGCTCTTTCATTTTGGGATTTTTGCCCAATGTGCGATCCAGAGAGTGGAGACGAGACAAGGCTTGAGCACGGTTGTTTGGTAGGCGTGGTCTGGGCGACCTGAATGGTAGAGGAGCAACCCAGCTGTTTTGTTCATTCTGACAGAACTCCTTCTGCATGATGTTCAGAAAGCTCTCATCTTCAAACGACAAAGCCGGTTCGTTATCACATGTCTGTCTTGTGAATACGCTTACCCCAAGTTTTTCCTCAGCAGGCATGTTGGTGGAGCCATAACTGGACAGGCAGGGGTAAATATCGGGTCTTTGCTCCCCGCCATACGCCAACTTTTCTTTCACAGACATTTCATTCTGACATGGCACCATGAAAGATGGACGTCCATTCGGCAGGACACTAGTCTTATAGACAGCTACAGTAGGCTTGTGTGTCCTGTTGATGCAAACTTCCCCAACTATCACCCATCCCAAATCCACCTGCTGGGCAAAGGGAGCATTGTGGGGGCCGTTAATTTGTTGCCTTACTTTGTGCACACGTATGAGATCTCTTCCCAGTAAGATCAAAATCTGTGTTTCGGGATCTATCTCAGGAATGTAAGGCGCTATGGACATCAAGTGGGCATGGGAACGTGCTACCTCTGGTGAGGGGATTTCAGACCTGTTGGTCATGATGTCATTACATTCAATGAGTGGAGGTAAGTCTAAGCACACTTCACCGTCTAAAGCCTCAATCTGGAAACCGACTGCCTTTCTCCCTGTCATCTCAGTAGTACCAGCGCATGTCTTCAGCAAGTACGGAGAAAGGTTGCTACTGATCCCAAAGAGTTGGAAAAACTCAGATTTGGCCAGCGAGCGATTGCTCTGGTCATCCAGGATGACATACATCTTGACTGAGCGCTCTCGTTGTCCCTTTGGAAAAACTCGCACCAGGCAGATCTTAGCGCAAGATCGTTCAAGGAGACCATCTCCACAGACTTCAGTGCACTTTGAGGTTACCTCTGTTGTGGAGTTGTTTCGCTGGTCTATATCTGACACTGATGCAGGAGGCGACGCTTCTGGAAGAGTAGTCTCCGGATGAAGAGCAGTGCAGTGCTTATCACTCTGACATTCATTGCACTGTAGGTTCATGTGACATTCCCTCGCAACATGAGTAACTGAGCAGCACCTAAAGCACCGTCTGTGGTCCTTTAATAACTTCTTCCGTTCCATGAGTGATTTCGCTTTAAAGACCCTACATTTTTCCAGAGGGTGGGGTTTGTTGTGAAGTGGACAGTACTTAGCAGGATCATTTGTGCCTCTCCCATCTGTTTCTTCTCTATGTCTGGAGCTTGGATTAGCTACTGTAGACACATTTGTCTTTCGAACGGCTATGGCAGTTCTCCCACCATCATGATTTGCCATGGGTTTTTCATTTCGATTATAATAACGGCTGCTGTTTGTCAAAACAAAACTGGGATCGTTTCTAGCCTTGGCTTCACTGTTGACAAAATCCACAAAAAAGGCAAATGGTGGAAAGCATACTCTATGCTGTTCTTTATACCTTGAACCACTGGAGAGCCATTTCTCTTGCAGGTTCACTGGCAGCTTTTCGACAATGGGGTTAATGCCTCTTGGAGTATCCAAGTAACTAAGACCTGGTAGATAACCATCTTCCTTGGCTGCCAAAAGCTCCATCAGTAGGTCACTCAAATTCCCTTAGTTTTAAGTTTTCTCTCAACGTGAGGCGAGGGAAGCAGTCCAGTCACTTAAAGAGAGCACACTCTATCACTTCTGGGGTTGCATAACATTCTTGAAGTCTCAACCATGACAAATTAAGCGCAGCTTCAGGGTTAGTGATATGAGCAGCACGGATCCTTTTTACATGTTCTGATGATTCCTTGCCGAGCCATTTTACTAGTAGATCTAACTCTTCACTGGCTGTCAGCTCCAAATCCTGAATGGTGCTGAGGAAGGATGACTGCCAAGCTCTGTAGCCTTCTGGCTGATCATCAAATTTAGTGAGACCTGTGGTTACTAATTCCCTGCGTGCCAGATACTTTGCAAAGTCTAACATGCCTGTAGATGGAGTCTGAGAGTTTTGCTGTATGCTGTTCCTTTGAGAAGTATCTGAATGCCTGATGTGTGGACTGTGTTCTACAAATGCCTTACAAAAATAGCGAGGGCTCAATGGAGTGGGTTGAGGCGAGAGTGGCTGCTGTCCTGTAGTTGGCTGATGCTCACTTAGCTGTGAGTAACCAGGGTTTGTAGATAAAGTGTTATATTCTACGTTGGATTCTGGGAGTTCTTGTTTTGTTGACAACGATGCTTTCTTAACATAGATGGGACTCAGTGTGGCTTGAGAATCTATGGCAGGTTTAAAACTGATTCGAGCTTGATCTTCGAGGTATGCCTCGGTTTGCTGTTTTATGGACAAAGGTGAGATGCCACTCCTGTTGCTGTGTATATCATCACAGTCTATGGCTGCTGCTGCTTCTAAAACCTCAGCCTCAGCAACAGCAACGGCAGCTGCTTTTTCAAGTTCCATTGCTTCTAGATCTGCCTCAAGAGTAGCCTTTTCTAAATCCAACTTGGCCTTTTGTTTTTTTATTTCAAGCTCCCTCTGTGCAAATGTGGCCCTGGTGCGTGCAGCTTCAGCGATAGCTCTGGCTTTTGCAGCGGCGCTGGCTACTGAATGCTTTGAAGAAGAGGTGCGCTTGGAGCTGGAGACCGATGACACTTTGTCGTCCATTTTGGTATCCATAACTATGCTGGAGAATCCCTCTGACGAAT
>NW_005187618.1:858211-920723 GCF_000239375.1 Pundamilia nyererei | reverse complement strand
TTTCCCTGCGGTGGGGGGAGGCAGACCGCCCCGACTCCGCAGCAGCAGGAAGGCTCCACACTCCAGACCGCAGTCGGACGGCCAACTCCTCCTCCTAGTCCTAGCCCCCCTGCTCCAGCAGGTCGCAGACAATGGGGGTGAGAGAAGACTCCAAACCTCCCTCCACCCGCTCATTGTAGTGTTGATGCATGTGTGTTCTAAGGTGCATTTAAAATGTTATTACATTTTCACACCTGCCATATAAAGCGAAGTCTAAACCCACTCTGGCATCAGTGACTTTTGTGTGGAGGTGTGTAACTCCTGGCCAGTACACGCTCTCTGGACACAGATACCGTAAAAAATGTGATGATAAACACAATTGTCCATAAAATTCTGAGCTCCATTGTGGAGTAGTACAGTCCACAATATAAAAACAAGAACAAGTAAGACAATAACAACAAAGAGAAAAAAGGACTTGGTCAGGTCGAAGCTGCTGATACTGGCTACCTGGAGCGGCGCCGGAAGAGAAAATAAGGCTACGTTCACACTGCAGGTCTTAATGCTCAATTCCGATTTTTTTGATCAAATCCGATTTTTTTTTTTTTTGTCTGCTTGTTCACACTACAAATAAAATGCGACAGCAAACGCGCTCTAGTGTGAACCCTCAAAGCGGCCCGCATGCGCAAAAGAATATGTCACACACAACACGCTCTGTTTAGACCCAGAGCTTCTCCGGTGCTGATAATTGGCGTCTGTCTTGTGTCAGTGACGTAAAAGACGGATTTAATGTGACCTGACTGTTCAAACAGCAGTCGCTTTCTAAAACATCGGATATGTATCGGATTCAGTACCACATACAAAAGTGACCCAGATCGGATTTGAAAATATCAGATTTGTGCCGTTCACACTGTCATACCATGATCGGATATGGGTCGCATAGGGTCAAAAAAATCGGATTTGATGCGCTTTCCCCTGCAGTGTGAACGTAGCCTTAGTGACACCAGTTACACTGATCGGTCTTCTTACTGACTCACCTTACAGTTCTCACAGCACTCGCCTTCAGCACACTGTGAACCCTCTTTCAGGGTGCAGGTGGTGGCGTTGCAGCAGGGATTGGTGCACTCCTACAGGGACGACATATATTAGAACTCATCAGGCTGCTGTTAGGTCTTAGTGCTGGGATGCATTATTAAACATCTGTTTGCTCTGTTCCCGTGAGGAATCTTTATCTCTAGGTTTAATACTCAAATTTCCAATTTAGAGGGCCAATGTGCGTTTATCATCTTCCATATTGAGTTGATTGGTTCAGCTGCCCGTCACTACCAGATCAACTGCCCATTTGCGCATGTGCGAAGGTAACTCTACTTGGACAAACTGCCTGAAATGTGTTGACAGAAGCATTTCGGGGATTTTGACACATTCTGCACTCCAGATGCTTTAATTGCGTTAAAATTTTTTAATCGTGTTGACCTTGATGGCGGATTAATTTGCGTTAATGCGTTAATTTTGACAGCACTAGTTCAGTTCCTTCTAATGATCTCCCCTTGTTGAATTCCAGCAGAGGTGAAAACAGGTCTAAACATCACTCTGACTGTAATTTTCTTTTCACCGAAAACTACAAACTGTTCATCTGTTACACACAGCTATACTTTCACTATATTTCTATACAGGTACATAAAAGTGTTAAGTACATATTCCAAGTAATACTGCAAAATAAAAAATAAATAAATCAGCAGTTCTTCAACTTCTGGTAGAAGTCAGTTGAATAGTGGGACTTGAAAAAAAATATATATGTGTGGCTCAGGCCCATTCATTATTTCATAGAAGGTACATATCTGGTGTGTATCAGAAAGCTGTTTTTCTCACATCGCCTCAGAGCAAGCACTTCATTAAAAGACTCAAGATCAGACAAAGGAAACATGGAGCTGAATTCCATTCTGAGTTCAGAAGCCATTTCAGACCTGAGCATGCACAGACACAGATCAGAATCATAGCATAATAGTAATAAAAACATTTGTACTGCTACACTGTTTATCAAAATAGTCTTTGTAAGAGAGAGGCCAGCAAAACATCAAGAAATAGAAGTTTGTGGAGCTACAATAGGCCTAGGCTGCTGAGGGCTTTCCTCCTGTTAAAAAGGGGTTTTCACTCCCACTGTTGCCAAATGTTTGCTCATAGGCAGTTATTTGATTGTTGGGGTTTTCGCTGTGTTGTTATAAGACCTCTATCTTACAAAATCCCTTCAAACCGTTGTTGTTGTGATTTGCTTTTAAATGAATAAAACTGAACTGAATGAAAAAGAAAAGTTCTCCTTCACCAGATCAAATCATCAACAGCTTGCAGATCAGATCAACTTGCTACAAAATGAAAGGTTTAAGCAGCTGATGTGCTTACTTACCTGCACCGAACCACAGTCGCACTGCTCTCCTTCCTCTCTGAAGCCGTTTCCACAGACCGCGGGAGCCACGACACTCTTGTAGTCTGGTTTGTCCAGCAGACAGCTGGGGCTGCGGCTTGTTAGGTACTTTTCATAGTTGCTGCTGCTGCAGCTACTGAAGCTTTGAGGAGTTTTCCAGCTGAAGAGGAACAGACACATTATCTACCAAGGTGTTTAACTGGATTTCATTCAATAACCAGGCAGATCTTTTTGTTTGTGTGTGTGTGTGTGTGTGTGTGTGTGTGTGTGTGGGGGGGGGGGGGGGGGTTGTTGTCTCTTTAATCCTCTTTTCAGCCATAGGTGAAAAACTTTGAAATACAAACCCAAAGGATACAAAACAGTGTTAGTTATCACATCTGTGAATATCATGAGCAATCCAACCCTTATTAACATCCCCTGCTCTAATTTTATGTAAAATGTTCATTTCTATCACAACTAGAAACACGTCAGTAGCAGTGATCTGCTTTAACCATCCTACACACAAACTTAAAGGATACTCATTTTAAAAGTGTTAAGTCAAATGGTCAATCTGCATTAGAACTTAAGTCCACTAGACAATAATATTTTACAACCAGGTTTTCCCACAACCATATACAAAAATTAACAGTCTTCCATACACAGAACATGGTGCCACTCGTAAATGGGCGAGCAACCCTTTGACTTGACAAAGAGTCGGCGTTCAACAGCTTTTCTTACCTGAGGGCTGCTGCCATGATGCAGCTATCCTCAGAACATAAACAACCACTGGAGTCATTGTGGTCCATGCCCAGGCTGTGGCCCATCTCATGAGCCAGTGTTGCTCCCACTGCAATGGCTCGGTCACTGTGATCCTAAAAAAAATGAAGCACAAGAAAAAGAAGTAAAAGTTCACTAATGACAAGATAGAGCAACGCTCAAAACTGATTGGTTAGTCAAAGAATGAGTTTTATAGTACTGCAATGCAGTTTTGGAGATCTTGCTAATTTCTCTGACTAATGTGCAAAAAAGACTTGGACTCAGTTTTGAGTCTAGATCTAGATCATAAACTTTGTTCAGTTTCACTCATTTAATTTAATTTTTCTCTTTTAGCAGGAAGCGGTCACTACATATTGGTAATGGAATGATGGAAAGGTCATTAGTTTTCTCTGGCATTTGGTCACAAGTATCAGATGAACAAATAAGTTGATTTTTGAGGGGCAAATGAATGAATGAACTAAATATCTGAAATAATCCCATGGATTTAGGAACATGTTTCCAAAATTAACAATTATTTACCACACCATTAAGCAAGAGCAGAAGTTATGAAGTCAGTGAGATACATCATCTGGGGACCATGAATGCCTGAATTAAATTTGATTCCTATTAATTTAATATATTTTAAAAAGTTTCACTGGGTAACTCAAAAAGTATTGCATGAGTATGGCAAGAATCAGAAGACCATCAGCCTCAATATGATTTAGACTTTGCAACATAAGCTACACACCAAAAGACACTGGTCTCAAAATATCACAGAGGTAAGTATATAGATTAAAGTCTTCCTATCCTCCTAGAACACCTCACCTGTAGTACGCCGACAGAGTGACCAGAACAGAGAGTCCCGATGAAAGCAAGACCCACAGTTGCTCCTTCAAAGTCGATACCACTGAAAGAGAAGCCTTAAATTCATATCCAGGATTCATATCATCCATCTACTCACTTATATTTTCAATAACACCCCCACTGCCAAAGGTCGTTAATGTTACTAGATTAGCTACTGTGAACTTTCCTGATTGTGGAATGTGGAGGTGGATACTCACAACTCAGATTTCTGAAATTAGTTTTCTCTTTCCTGCTCGGTTACTGTTGAAAGTAGGAGACATTTTGCTCCACATGATTTGAGTCTGACTCAATTCTACTTATACAATTTATCCATACCTTATAAGATGTGCATTGTCATGTTTTATCCTCGTCACCAGCTCAGAGTTTCTCCACTTCATGAAAGCATCCAGATTTTCCCCTGCTGGGGGGGTCACAGAGATCAGGTCACCATTCGTCCATATCTCCAACCCCACCAGAGCAATAAAGGTCCTCAGAGGTTTGTAGACCTGAAGAAGACAATATTGGGGATGTAACATTACACTCCAACTGCTAGCAGCTACTGCAGAACAGTATGTAGTACAGTGCGTCTGTATTGGTATGGAATCTGTATAGAAATAGCAAAAAAACAGACTCACCATGTTGACAAAGTTGACAATCTCAAATATTCTCTGTCTCATCTTCTTTTGATCCCTGTTCATCTTCACATACTGAAACACCACAAGACAAATTTCTCATCCTGCTTCTCACCAGTTTATCTTATAAAAATCTAATTTTGCAAAGCAAGGGGAAAAAATGAAAAAGTTATAAAAGAAGATTAATTTTACCGCGCGATTATCAGCAACAAGGACGAGCTCAACGTATTTCTGCTGCTGTACAATAGAAATACCCTGAAGAAAAATGTTAATATGGATAACTCAAACAGAACAACACAAATGAAGACTTACTTAAACTTTGTTATTATAAGAATAATATTGGTAGACTGACTGATGTATTAGTATTTGTCACATTAAACTTAGATAGTTTGAAGACCTAAAAGGTTTCAGAGGTCATGACTTGGAGGAACTCTGGTGAAGAGGACAAAACTAATTGTGTTACCCCTGATCTAGAGCGGCTGCGGCTTGTTGGAGGTTCATAGTCGTCACTCCAGCTGGTGTTAGTGACCCCACACACGGCAGGCGTGAAGTTCTTTTCATTAAAAGTCGTCACTGCATGATCCCCCTCATCGTTACTGGATAGTGGCTCAATCAGGTACCTTTGAGCAGATGTTCTGAAGTAACCCCTAAACCAAATCATGCTGGTTAGTTCATTCATTTTTCAGATGTTGCTTTGAGGCTGACTCAACTCAGGAACCTATCCACTGTCGTCTAAAGACTTATTTGGGCCAAACCTTCTCTTCTGTTGTTTTCATCTCCAGCCTGTGTATAAACCTCTAGTACACAGAGAACCAGTTGTGAAATGCACAGTAAGGAAATCGTCGGCAGAGACTGAAGAGGTCCTGAGTGACTGTTTCCGTTCTACTGTGTGGGACAACCTCTGCAGCCCCCTAGAGGGTGACCTCAACAGCATCACAGACTGCTTTACAGATTACATGAACTTCTGTGTGGACAACGCCGTACCCATCATAAAGGTACGGTGTTTTTGTAACAACAAGCCATGGATGAATCCTGAAATTAAGACTCTCCTCAAGGAGAAGAAGAGAGTCTTTAGATCTGGAGACAAACAGGAGCTGAGAGCTGTCCAGAAAAAGCAGAAATGGAAGATAAGGCAAGGGATAGAAAAACTACAGAAGAAAGATGGAAGAGCAGCTGCAACAGGACAACATCAGAGGGGTTTGGAACAGCCTGGAGGCAATCTCAGGACAAAAACCAACCCCCAGGCTGCAGGAGACTTGGGGTGGGTGAATGACATAAATAAATATTTTAATAGGTTTGATCAACCACCCACCCCTCCCAGCATCGTCCCCCCTGAAGCTATCTCCCTCATCTTCAGGCACTGCCTGTCTTTCATCTCAGGACTTCCCACCTCTCAGCTCCCAGCCAGGAGGGTGTATGCTGTGGACTCCAACATACACCCCCCTCCCCCAAAATCCACTCTTTCTATCTCAGCACTTCAAATGAGGAACAAGCTTTGCAAGATTAAGGTGCGGAAGGCTGCAGGTCCAGATGGCATCAGCTCCAGGCTCCTGAGATGCAGCACAGATGAACTGTGTGGCATCCTAGGATATCTGTTCAACCTGAGCCTGTCGCTGGGGCAAGTACCACAGCTGTGGAAGACCTCATGTGTGGTACCGGTACCAAAGACCTCCCATCCCAAGGACCTCAGCAGCTACAGGCCGGTAGCCCTGACATCACATCTGATGAAGACCCTCGAGACATTGGTTCTAAACCATCTGTGCCCCCTGGTGAGGTCTTCATTGGATCCGCTGCAGTTTGCTTACCAGTCTGGCATCGGGGTGGAGGACGCCATCATCTACCTCCTGCACAGAACTCTGACTCGCCTGGAAGCACTGTGAGGATCATGTTCTTTGATTTCTCCAGTGCTTTCAACATCCAGCCATGACTTCTGAGGGACAAGCTGGAGCTATAAGGAGTGGACCACCACATGTCCCAGTGGATACTGGACTACCTCACGGGACGCCCACAGTACATGAGGACAGGGTTGTGTCTCTGATACGCTGGTCTGCAGTACGGGGGCCCCACAGGGAACTGTGCTGGCACCGTTCCTCTTCACCCTCTACACTGCAGACTTCTCCATCAACTCCCCACGCTGCCACCTACAGAAGTTCTCTGCCATAGCCGGCCTCATCACAGGTGAGGACAGCTCAGAGTACAGACAGTGGACTCTGGACTTTGTGGACTGGTGCCAGCAGAACCACCTGCCGGGAAAACCAAGGAGTTGGTGGTGGACTTCAGGAGACGCAGACCGACCACACTGACACCGGTGAACATCCAGGGAGTGGACATTGAGATAGTGGACTCGTATAGGTACCTGGGTGTTCACCTGAATAATAAACTGGACTGGAGCCACAACACTGATGCTCTTTACAGGAAGGGTCAGAGCAGACTCTACCGGCTGAGGCGGCTCAGGTCATTTGGAGTCCAGGGAGCGCTTTTAAAGACCTTCTATGACTCTGTGATGGCACCTGTC
This sequence comes from Pundamilia nyererei, assembly GCF_000239375.1. NCBI lineage: Eukaryota > Metazoa > Chordata > Actinopteri > Cichliformes > Cichlidae > Pundamilia > Pundamilia nyererei. The sequence goes on along the minus strand of NW_005187618.1, from coordinate 913,603 downwards.
ATATTTTACAGTGTTGTACTTTGGACCAGCAGTTTATCTGCCGCTGAGAGGAACAGGTTGGACAAACTCATCAGGAAGGCCAACTTTGTTCTAGCATGCACCCTGGACCCAGTGCAGGTGGTGGGAGACAGAAGGACTCTGGACAAAATAACATCTCTGATGGACAGAGTCTTTCACCCCATGCATGTAAATGTTGCTGAACTGCAGGGTTCGTTCAGTGACAGACTGCTGCATCCTAGCACGAAGGAGCGTTTCCGCAGGTACTTCCTGCAGCTGTCAGACTGTACAATTGAAACTGCTCCCAACAATCAACCAAACAACTACTACTGTTATAACTTGCACATTATTTTTTTCAATTCGTATTAAAAAAAACCCTATACTTTAATCTTAATAACTGTACAGTACTCTGTTTTTGTAACTATTGTCGATGATGTACATATTTTTTCTGTAAAAATTGTGTGGTTTTCTGTTCATTGTCTTTTTCTGTTTGTATATGTCCTTTTATTCTGCTGCTGTTACAACCAAATTTCCCATTTTGGAACAATTAAAGGATTATTCTATTCTATTCTATTCTATTCTATTCTATTCTATTCTATGTTAATTTAATGTTTTGCTGGTGAGGTGTAATTAAAGTTCGGGTCATTGTGAGGTGAGGTTTGGTTGAGGGTTAGGATAAGGTTAACTTTAGGTTTACATCTAAAAAGTAATGAGAGTATTTGGAGAACTTGTTTCTGGCCTGAAATCTATTCATCTCATATGAAGGTTTAACATTATTAATTTAATGCGTTATGCAAATACAAAAACTGGTTACTTGTCTTTGTGGCTTAATACAACAAAGGAATGAAACTGTGAGGTTATTTGAATTATTATGACAGACAGCATGGGTGGGTATCGCTTTGGAAAGATGTCATGACAGTTTAAATAAAGAAAAGATTAAGACGGTGGCTCACCTGAGTCCATCACAGGTACTGATGCTAACAGATGACTCACTGTCATTCACAATCCTCCCATGATAGAAGCAGTGATCCTGGCAAAGACATGAAAATGGTGACTGTGTTATTAAATGACAACATGTAACTTTCTTTTCATCTACTTATGTCTCCAGCGTTCACTAACAGCCTTAAAAGCCTTTGAAGCGTTTTAAATCTAGTAAAATGTGCAATTTTACAGCTGTAAGTTTGAGGTAAGTTTGTCTACAAATGCAAACCCTTACAATGTCATTCGGTACTGTGGTGACTCGAGTCCCATCTTCTTGGTAGTAAGACTCAGTGTAATCTTTGGTAAGTAATTCACTGAATACAGAAGGATAAAGAATAACATACATGTCATATGATTTGACGTGAAGACTGAGTCAAATTCCAGTTTATTCAGTGTTTTCTTACAGAAACTCATTTGTTGATTGGGGCATTTTAAGTACTTTTTAGTCTCCTTAATTGTTGCTTTTTTTGCATTTTGAAACAGGATATTTTACATTACTTGTATATCCATTTGTCCACTTATTTTCTCACACTGCACAGACACACAGGTTTAGGGAAGTAAAAACTTACTTATTTCTTTCAAGTTGCATTTCTATGTCTTGTCCGCCCACAGTCATTGCATATGTAAGAGTGTCTGGTCTGTGGTACTGTGGGCAAAAAAACAGGAAATTTTGCTTTGAGTCATTCATTTTTATTTTTTCATTTTCCGTAATCAGGAGAAAAACAGCAGCTGATTTGATTGTCATCACAGGATTTAAAATAGAAAAGAAAAGAAACCTCTGTGTGTCTTTTTCTGATTGTGTGAAGTCTGACCGGTCGAACCACCTCATAGTGCTTTCCCTCCTCAAATTCAGGACCATGGCTTCCTGTGGAAGTGAATCACATATGTGTGATTAGAAAAAGGATATTAATTTTGGATGCTAGTGTCAACAGGGTCTATTTTGAAATTAGTCGAATGCTTAACTCATTGCTTTCAATATTTGTGCTACCTAATCTCGTCTGATTACATCCTGCTTTAAAGTTTTATATATCTATTTATTTTTAACCAAACCAATAAAACAACAACAAAAAACCAAAACTGACTACATAATTTGATATCCCATTCCAAATGTCATTTAGGCTTCAAACATGTGATCATCGTGACTTTAAACATTTAATTAAAGTTACATTCTCAAGTTTGAGAAAAAAACAAAATGACTTTGTTGACCTGCTCCCTGTGAGATTTTGCAGTGCTCAAAACAATAACAATCAGTGTCACTCATTTTTATTTGTGATGTAAATAAAAATTGCTTGAATAACTTTATGTGTATAAATGATCAACTAAACAATCGCATTGATTATTTCCTAAAACAGCACTTTGACAGAGCTTCAAACACACCCCACGCTTTCCTTTTACTTGCTCCACTTGGCTCAGTGAGTGAGTGATATGGATTATAACATTACAGACAATAAATGTAGTATTAAATTCAGAATATTGAGATTTCTTTGGAAATGTCCATATTTAGGCTGCCAAATTTAAAATGTGGCTATGTGTCATAATGACAGCATCCACACTGCATGCATGATGATAGTTCGAGTGGAGGTTTCCTATAAGGAGGTCTATGGGGCGCCGTTTGTAAAGTGAAACATGCTGCAATTAACGGCAAGATTTAGCTCAAAACTTTACAAAAACATGTTTTTTCGAGTCAGTTTTTACAACATTTAGTAAAATATTTGTAATTTTTCATATTTAAAGCACAATTTTAAATGTTAAATCTAAATGTTAAATCTAAATGTTAAATCTAAATGTTAAATGTTAAATCGAAATATTATATTTAAATCTAAATGTTAAATGTAAATGTTACAGGAAACTAAATATTTTGCTAACATGCAAATTTATGGTACGGCTCAACGGAAATACCAAAATAAAAGCTTTACGAAAACATCAGATGCAAAATTGTGCCAGTAGTGGTCAGATTGTGTCTGCTCTCCAATGATGGTCACTTCTCACCGCTGTGAGCTGCTTCACTTCTTGCCTACGAGCATGTTCAGCGATTTGGCTGGATATGTGCTGCAGCGATTGTGGGGTTTCAAGTGGAGACTGCAGCTGCTGAGAGTCCACTACTGTGGAACCTTTGGATGGCCGAAAAAACGGATCTTTCAATGTTTTTAGCTAAATTGTGTTTGTCTTTTGAGGCATTATTTGGCCGTAATGAGTGTGCATAGAAAATGTGTTCCACAGGCGTGAGACATAGTGTTTTAATGTTCCCCTTATAATCATATGTCTAATAAACAAATGCAATGGGCTGAGAGGCGAGCTCATCTGAACATGAAAGACCAGAACTGATAAACTGCTTGGCTAGGAGATTTAGAGGGCTAATTGTGGAAAAGAAACCTGTCCCCTGTAGAGGGTTGAATGAACAGAGGGTAGGACAAAACTAGGTTTTAGTACCCAGAGTGTGAGTGGAGGTAAAAGTATCCAGTGACTTACCCGAGAGCTTGGGGGAGGCATATAGGATGAGGACCCACAATAGGAGGTTTCGTGTCATTGTCCAAGTGCACACAGTGAGTGTCATGCGCTGCGCTCACCGCAAGCTAAAACGAAGGACCAAAAATTTGTGTTGCGCTGGTCGCTGCACTCTGCTTGCAAAGGCTTTTTTTTTGGCGGCCGCTCTGTGTGCTGATGCATCTGCTTCTTGTCATTTCAAAACATGTATCTCTCAGACTTCGGATCCTCTATGAAAGTTTGTGTTGTATAATGTTCAAATGTTTAAATAACATGTGTCCCTCATTGCTAAAAAAGAAAGCTTTGTGACTTCCCCGATTCGTGAAGAGTGTGTCGTTTGCACTATACTCCCCCCCTCCTCCCAATATATACGTCCCTATATGTGAACGTAGACCGCACAGGATGTTTTCTTTCATCGTGTGGTTGAATTTAGCGCAGCAGTAGTATGGCGTTATTGTACTGCTATACTTTTTTTTGTATGTGTATGTGTGTGTGTTAGTCCCCATAGGGAAATAGTTCCTCTGCATTTAACCCATTCACCCAGTGAAGCAGTGGGCAGTCACCAATGCAGCGCCCGGGGAGCAGTGTGTAGGGATGGTACCTTGCTCAGTGGTACCTCAGGGTAGCCGTTCAGTGGAGTTGAACCCCCGACCTTCCGATCATGGGGCCACCACTCTACCTACTGAGCTATCCCTGCTACCTAGAGTAAGTAAATAATTTTTGCAAGTACAAATGTGGCATTTTGAGAGGAACATTATTTTGAGCAAAGACAAGCTTAACTTGAACAAAAATTATTGCTGCGTGCAATAAATGTATTTCAGTGTTTGCTATTATCCATACAGATATCCATATCATATCCATGTAATAACAGCCCCCTCACTCAGTTGTTGGCATTTGCTCTTGCTCAGAGCTCTGCTCTGTGAGACATCTGCGGACCTCCTCTCAGCATGAAGATCCCGTCTCAAAATCTCCCTGCATGCTCAACTCTTTCCGTACACCGTTATAAATGTGCCACAAAACCAACCAATCACAAACTTGGATGCAAAAATTCTAATTGGCTGTTTTGATCTGTAATCAGCTCGCTAGCTACTGCATTCCGCAAACACCGGCCAAAATGTAGCTAAACCCAGTGGAGTGGTTTGGTTTAAATTAAAACCCATTTCAGTTAGTTTGTTGAATTATTTTATTTTACAATACACAATTTTTTAAGACCATTGTTGGTGTAGTATAGTGCTGTCGCATTGTTGTGAAACAGATTAGGAAAGAGTCAGTCCTGAAGAGATGTTTCCTCTTCAGCCTTCTTCCAGAAGGAGGGATTTTTCATTTACTCTGCATCTTAAGAAGAGATGACAGAATCAAACAATGGTTCCAATAATACAAGGCATACGTTCAGGGTTTGGCACACACACACTTCCCACTGCTGCCTTTCCCCAGCGTTTTGCACACCTTCTGAAGCAGATTATGTGTTTAGATAGAGTCGTTATGATGGAAAATATAAATATCGATATACAAAGTTGATTAAAGCAGTTTTAAAGTATAACATACATCTTTCTGCTGAACTTGTGTTAGAGCTGTATAACTGAGTATTGTACCTTATAAGCTTGTGATTTGTGTCTATGTGGACCAGGGAGAGACAGCATTAACTCAGTGCATGGAGGCCATCATTCTCCACCACTGAACGTGGAGATCATTAGAAACCAAATGTCCTTGAACCATTTGATAGCCATTTGGCATTTGATTTTTGATACATGATATGATATTGTCCAGGTTTTGGTCATTCATTGTACTGTATTTTCTTGTCACAGACAAGTCAAAATCTTCCATCCTCAGGTAGAGCGTCCTTCTTGAAACACCAAGACATTTAGCAGTGCAGCTGACTGGCAGCTGAGTGTTCAACAATCTCTTCAGTTTTTCTCTCTTTAATAGAATTTTGAGGATGAAGGCAGCAGAAGTTTAATCACGACAATGCGACAGCACTATACTACACCAACAATGGTCTTAAAAATTATATATTTTGAAATAAAATAATTAAACATTCTAACTGAAAATATAGTTGATCTGATAAAGTTAAACCAAACCACTCCACTGGATTTAGCTACATTTTGGCTAGTGTTTGTGGAATGCAGTAGCTAGCGAGCTGATTGAAGAGTAAAACAGCTAATCAGGATTTTTGCATCCAAGTGTGTGATTGATTGGTTTTGTGGCACAGAGTTGAGCATGCAGGGAGCAGAGATTTTGAGAGTAACACACTGAGAGCAGGTCCGCAGATGTCAGCACACAGAGCAGAGATCTGAGCAAGAATAAATGCAACGACTGAGCGAGAGGGGCTATTATTGTGTGTCTATATGGATAATAGCAAACACTGAAATACTGCATGATGCAATAAATTTTAAGTTTTGCTTTGCTCAGAATAATTTTGCCCTCAAAATGCCACATTTGTCCTTGCAAAATTATTTACGTAGGCTCCGAATAGAGGCACAAAAATAACGCCATATTACACCTTCTTTCTATTGGTCGCGTGAAGGTGCATCGCAGCCTGCAGCAGAGCATTGTGATGAGAATTTTTTAACCCTCTTGAGGCAGGCGTTGCCGATTTGCAACAGTTAAAAAACGAACTACCCGATTACCCCACATAGATATTTTATGAGGTTTTTTTTAAAAATCAGAAGTACCACTGCAGGACTTGGTTGTGCATTAGCAACAAAAAGTTTAATTTGAGCCTGAGAGGGTTAACTAGTCGACCACGCCTATAGGCTTTATAAGGCCTTATTTAGACATGTACATGGAACGAGGTTGTAAATCTCCCATTTTCACTGAGTGACACTTAAGATACTTCTTCTTAAAAGCCATAAATAAGCAGTATGACTCACTGTGTGCTGTGGTTTAAGCTTTGCAGTCATTTCCGTTGTCACATTTGTCATGCCACTGTAGAAACATAACGTTTCACCATGTTTTCCAAATATAGATATTAAGTGTCTTGTAAGCTCTATGCAGCAGTTTGGACGCTAGTTCCTCAAACTCTGTCCTTCACCCACTGAACACCTGGAATTTCGTCTTGATGCATTCTCAATCATCCAGGTAAGTAAATCTCCAAAAGTTGATTCTGTTCATCTGGACGTAGCGTTTTGTGGGAGAAACGTTTCGTCACTCATCCAAGTGACTTCTTCAGTCTCAGCTGACTGCAGGTTCCCCAAATCTTATTTTGGAACACTTGGAATTAACAGTGATTGATGTTTTTTGAAAGCAAGTTTTCTTCTTCTAATGACTCAGTGTAAGACCAAATTCACACAGAAAATGAGCAAAATTAGAAGTGCATTGATAACATCGATAGCCCGCATTGGTCAGCTAAGTGAACATCAACAAAAACTGTCAGAAAAAAAGACCTAATTTTAAATCAGTAACAATCCAATCGGGTGAGAGTCTGTGTATGGAGTAGCTATAGGTTGGCTAGATTTGTGTCCATGCACATCTTAGGAACAAAAAAAGTTTTTCTAATTTTTATGGCTCTCATTAATTTCACAAAGTTCCATTCACTGACACTAAAACCACTAAAGTGAATGACTGTCTCATAGTGACTGAGGTGACTTAACCCAAAAGTGAGAAGCAGCAGTTGTAAGTGGTAGACAATAAATCTTTAAAATGAAGCCAGAGATTAATTTTGTTATGATGAAATACTTCATGATATGAAAGTCACAGCCTGTTTTTGTGATGTGACCCTATATAAATAAAACGGAATAGGAGGAATACGAGGTTTGATGCTTGACACCGACCTCGGAGTGCGATCATTATCTTAAAATACATTCACAAATGTATCATGATTTCACAAATATCTGTCCGTTATTTGAAAGATTGAACTGTTGAATTCAAATGTAATGCTATGGAAAAGCATACAACATGAGCCCTATAAGCTTGTGTTACATCACATAAGTATTATTATCATTGTTAGTTAGGGCGTTCGTGGCTCAAGAGTTGGCAGCTCCCCTTGTAGGTTGCCGGTTCGCGCCCCGGCTCGGGCACTCTTCGTCGTTGTGTCCGTGGTCAAGACTCTTCACCTACCGCCTACTGGTGGGTGTTGGCCAAAGGGGCCGATGGTGCGATATGGCAGCCTCACCTCTGTCAGTCTGTCCCAGGGCATGCAATCAATTATTATTTAACTGTATATTTCTGTACATTTACGTATTATGATTCATATTTCCACATTCAGTGACCTTGTTTATAGGTCATTTCATTGTTTGATCACGCTAAAATGTTCCTAATTTAATGTCTAAAAGCACTTGGAAAAGGCAGAATCCCATGTAAAATTAGCGCAACAAACTCTATTTTCATTACTGAAAATGACTGTATTTTTATGCGGGAATTATTTTCTGTAATTATACGGTCGTATTTTGGCGCCCCAGCTGCCGAAATATTACCATTTTTTCAAGATGCTTTTTCTAACAGTGCAGACTGACTTAGAAGTCTCAGGCTTTAACTCTAAAATTAACTGGGAGGGTGTCTTTAGCAAAGAAATTTCACAAACTGTCTTGTATCTGTGACAGGCTTTTACATACAACCATCAAGTTTTGTTAACAATCTAAATATGCATATGTACAGACAGATACATTTAATAATCATGAAAATTATGTTGTATTACATTACAGTGATTTAACGTTAATTTACATTCAAAATGTGAAGTCAAAGTCTATTTACGTAACTTTAATGATATTCTAGAAGAACAGAACATTACTGAAAAATGCAGTAAAATACCTTCATATTAGGGTTTTTTCCTACGGTCACGGTCGCAGCCATACCAGCGACCTTGTTGTTGTTAGTTCACATTCATTGGCCGATGCTTAGCGTCATGTTATTTATATTAATTGCAATTCCTACCTCGACATTTCTTTTGCTAAATATATAATTAGCACAGCGTGGCCGTGCAATGTTTTACATTGTGGCATGCAGAGAAATCTTAATAAAGAAGAACACAGAGAGAGATTGAGCTTGTTATTTAATCCCAAACTGGTAGGGGGAGCTCCTTATTAAAACACTTTCTGGTGCTACAATGTGCCTCAATGTTCAGCAACAGCACAACAGAAGTCACTCATGGTACAGCACTCTCTCTACAAAACAACAACTGTCAGTGACGCTGCACCATGGCGTAAACACAACATTCAAGATAACAGTTAAAAGTAACGTAACCATAAACAATAAAACAAGAACATCTAAGCAGCAGCACATGTCCCAAGGCATGATGGGTGAGAACTAGCTGTTCCCCCAACACGCCACAATATGTTTGTTTTTTTGTTTTTATTCCTATTAATTATATCTTCACTTGTTACCTCTGAATTATTGAATCAGACCTAGGTGACATGAAATTTTCAGCAAAATTATAATTCAAATACTCCTTTAATTATTGATTATTCTCATTAATTGTCGATCATTTTATATATTTTTCCATAGTATTACATTTGATTTTAACAGATCATTCTCTCACATAACAGACAAATATTTGTGAAATTATGATACATTTCTGGATGTATTTTTACAAAATCTAAATATGCATATGTACAAAAAATATATTTAAAAAACAAGTAAATTGTGTTTTATTACATTTACAGTGATGTTATGTTATTTTACATTTGACGTGTCAGATCACAGTCTACTTATGTAAATGTAATGATATTCTAGAAAAACAGTACACAACTGTAAAATACACAGTAAAATAATTTGACATTACTATTTTGTGGAACAGTGTGTATGAGTCCTACTGTACTGTGAAGCGGACATCGTGGACTTTCTATTTTATGGTAATAAGCAAGGTTAAGTAACACAACATTATGACCCTGTTGCTAGAAATCTAATTGTTTCTTCAATTTGAGAGTCCTAACATGGATTTCCTAGCATTTCACGAATAGTTTTACCCCTTCCACATAATAATAATAATAATAATAATAATAATAATAGTAACAATAATAATAATAATGCATTTTATTCATAGGCACCTTTAAGACCCTTAAGGTCTCCTTACAATAGCACAAGAACAATAGCAATGATACAATATAGTAAAACATGGCAAAAAAAATTTAGACATAAGAGAAAAAAAGAGCATGAAAGTATAAAAGCCAGTACAAAAGCTGAGCAACGTAAAACTGGACTAAGACAGAATCAGGTGTATGCAGTTTTGCATAGATGGGATTTGAGGTGTGATTGAAAAGTGGGGAGAGAGTTTGTGTTGGAAGTGCATTCCAAAGTCTCGGGGCTGAACAACTAAAGGCTCTGAGTCCCATGGTAGTCAGGCAAGCAGGTGGAACAGACAGAAGGGAAGCTAAGGAAGAGCGAAGTGTACGATGGGGTGAGTATGTATGGAAAAGAGCAGATAAATATGGAGGAGCAAGGTTATGAAGCGCTTTGAAAGTAAGAAGCAGGATCTTGAAATTGACACGGAGGTGAACTGGAAGCCAATGGAGCTGTTTAAGAACAGGTTTTATATATTCAGTGGATGTAGTTCTGGAAATAATACGAGCAGCTGTATTTTGAACTTACTGCAATTTATGGAGGGATTTATGAGGTAGACCACAGAGAAGAGAATCACAGCAATCTAAATGAAATGTGACAAGAGCATTGACAAGTGTGGTGGTACTGTTTGGAGTGAGTGAAGGACGAGGCGGTTAATATTACGGAGATGAAAATAGGAAGACTGAGTGATATTATTTATATGGGCTGTGAAGGAAAAAGTGCTATCGAGGATGACACCAAGACTCTTAAACATTGGAAGGTTGTGACAACAGAGTTACCAATGGATAATGAAAGATTTCAGGTTGGGACTGTTGGGTCAGTTTTGATCTCGTGCCTATTAAAATGAATTCTGTTTTATTGCCATTAAGATTGAGAAAGTTGTGAATAAACCAGACCTTGATTTCACTTAAACAGTCAGAAATGAATGTGGGTGGGAGAGTAACTGTGGGTTTGGAGGACAGGTAGAGCTGGGTGTCATCTGCGTACCAGTGAAACTGGATGTTATGCTTTCTGAAAATATTACCTAGGGGCAGTGTTGGTCAAGTTACTTGAAAAAAGTAATCAGTAACTAATTACTGATTACTTCCCCAAAAAAGTAATCCCGTTACTTTACTGATTACTTATTTTCAAAAGTAATTAATTACTTAGTTACTTAGTTACTTTTTAAAAACACGATTTACAACCTGAACAGGTGATAAAGCGATATATCTTTCAGCCCAATTCTACTTTTTCTACACAATCATCATACAAAATGTAATCAAATGGAAAAGTCTCTTTTTTAAACTTGTTTTATTAGTTTTAATCTTTTAACTTTATGCATCAAGCAAAAATTGAATTATATGCAACATTCTCTGACTTGAATAAATGAGTTTAACATTTAAACCTATTTTCTGCACATTCCAGCACATCCATCCATCCATCCATTCACTTCCGCTTATCCTTTTCAGGGTCGCGGGGGGCGCTGGAGCCTATCCCAGCTGTCATGGGGCACACCCTGGACAGGTCGCCAGTCTGTCGCAAGGCCAACACACAGGGACAAACAACCATTCGCACTCACATTCATTTGCACATTCACACCTAGTGACAATTTGGGTTATCCAATTAACCTATCCCCACAAGCTGCATGTCTTTGGACGGTGGGAGGAAGCCGGAGTACCCGGAGAGAACCCACGCAAACACGGGGAGAACATGCAAACTCCACACAGAAAGACCCCGGCCTGATGTTGGAATTGAACTCAGGACCTTCTTGCTGTGCGGCAACAGTGCTAACCACCATGCCACCGTGCTGCCACACTCCAGCACATAAAATAAAATATTTTTTTTGTTTACACTCACTCTTTCAAATAGATGCAAGTAAAACACAGCAGAACATGAATAAAGTCAAAGACTCAGCGGTCCTGTTGCTCTATTTTCACCTGTAAAGCAGGACTGCGGTAGGCGGAGGTTTACCCTGGTGCAGGTGTGCAGCGGTCAGTGGAAGGATACCGCAGTGTCTCTGTGAGTTTCCCATTACGTCGTTGCGCACTTGGTGTTTGCTTGGGAGTTTAGGGTTTTTTTTCGCTGTAAAAAGAAGTTTTCTTCCCACGCACGATGGACGCTAATGTTTTTGTCACTTTTTATGGAATCAAACTCAAAGTAAGGTCAGTACTTCCACGCTTTAAACGCTGCACGCTCATACTCTCTCCCACAATCAATATGTGATCCATTGTTGATCTGCACACAGCTGTTGTCACTAACGGCGCACTCGCTTACGTCACTGTCGTGAGACATTCTTGCAAAAAATCACGGTTTTAGTAACGCAGTAACGCAGCGTCCCTACGGGAAAGTAACGGTAATCTAATTACCGTTTTTGCAATAGTAATCCCTTACTTTACGCGTTACTCGAAAAAAGTAATCAGATTACAGTAACGCGTTACTTGTAACGCGTTACTGCCCATCTCTGCCTAGGGGTAGGATATAAATGATAAAATGTAAAGGACCCAGGACAGAACCTTGGGGTGCTCCAGAATTAACTGCAGTAGATCGTGATCTGTGAGTGAGTAATTAAAAAAACTGTAAGCAGCCAGAGAGATAAGAGGTAAACCAGGCGACTACTAGAGAATGAGGATGGAGATGAGTCCAGAGCTGCAAGCAGAAGATCGTTAGTGATTTTTACTAGAGCTTTTTCTGTAGTATGAAATGAACGTAAGCCAGACTGAAACTGTTCGTACACGTTATTTCCAGTGAGATGTCTATGAACCTGTGCAGTCACTATCTTTCCAGAATTTTGGCTAAGAAAGGCAGATTTGAAATTGGCCTGAGATTATTTAGATTGGAAGGGTCTGAGCTGTTTTTTTTCAGTATTGTGTAATGTAGAAAACAAAGTGCGAGTGTTTCCTTCAGCAGATTCAATAATAGAAGTGTAGCAGGCAGATTTAGCATGATGAATAGCTTATTTTCAATGTTGTATATGACTGAGATACATGTCCTTTTGAATAGTAAGTCCTGTTTTCCTTAAGAGATGTTCCAGGCGGCGCCCAGTAGCTTTAAGTTGGAGTACCATGGGGCAGAGTGAGAGAAAGAAACAGTTCGAGTTTTCTGGGGAGCCAAGGTATCTAAGAGCTAAATAAAGCTTTTATTCACTGTTATTTGTAGTGGACAGCAGGACTTACAACCTCACAGTTTCAACCTGTGTCCAGACTTCAGGAAGTATGATCCTATGATCATATGAATCTAATCTGACTTTCCATTCGGTGCTCAATTGACACATCAAAGAACAAATTTATATATGACTGTGGGAATTGTATAAAATATTTGTATCTGCCACATAAATGCTGGCACTGGTCCCGTAGGCAATGTTTATGTAAATGCTGACCACAATCTCCTCCTCTGAGCTGTCACTTTCCTGCTCAAATGCCTGGCCGTCCTCCACCTCATCTCATGACAGCACTGAGTCACCTCGCCACAGATTCCATAGAGTGAAATCACTCAGCCCTCGGTCATAATCCATACCTGATCACTGTTAGAGTGAAAAATAGAAACAATATCGTCATGAACAAGTCACTGTGTTCAGTACAAAAGGGACAGAAGATAAAAAATAAATAACTTACAATTGAACACACAAAAATCTAAATATCAAAACATGAAAAATGAAATTGTTGCATGCTTTAATTTATGCAAAATGCCAAAAATCCTCAATGTCATGAACACATATTTCACCAAAAATTTAAACCTAATTTTTCATGATTTACTGGGGTTAAGGGTAGAACTGGCCATTTTCAACTTCTTTATATTGTGCCTGGCTTTGTTTGGTATCATAACTTTCAGCACAATCTCACGTGTCTGAATTTACAGTTATTTTTTCATTGACATGCTGTATTAACACAACTGATCTGAAATCACAACAAAAACATAAAATCCTGGTAGGAAAAAGTAATTTCTTTTACTGTAAAAACCACAAACATGTTTAGTGAATTATTTTCATAACATTAAATGCTAATACAAATTGTAAATTTTAAAAACTTATGCACAAATGTTGTTATATAAATGAATTAAGTAAATACCAAAAAATGGAGCCAAAGCCTCTGGTGTTTTTGTGGAGGTTTTTTACAAACATTTTTGGGTAAAAATTTAACAGAAACTAAAATGAAAGAACAACCAGGTGGCACAAAATGATGCCCCACAAATTATTTGTGCCAGTGCAAAAAATTGTTTTTCAGGCTACAAGACACCACATGGAACCTGAAGGCCTGACAGCAGGAGATGTATCACTTTTCCTGTTTCACACCTGTATATTTTAAGATTGTACAGTAAAGGTGGACTCAAATGCACCATTGTTTATTTTAATAAAATTGTGCAACAGTAAACTACAATAATTCAAAGAATGGGCAGGGTTTGGCAGCTTGGCAGATTAGAAAGTCATAGAAAATAAAGATGGAAAAATGATACATAAACAAAGCAAAAAAGCAAAAAAGAAAAAAAAATATTTTTAGACTTTAGCCTGGCTTTCGCACTCACAAGCAAGCTCAAAAAAAAAAAATACAGGATAGGAAAAGCTCAAGATTTACAAATAATGTTTAAAAATATTACAGTTTTTGGTTTGCTAGTGATTCTTCTTCTGTTGTGTGAATTTAGGATGTATCCCTCCGTTCCATTAACATCCTTATATTGTAGTGGAGTAAAAAAAAAAAGAGTAACAAGTGATGCAGCGTGGAGACATTTACATTTGTTATGGAGCAAGAGGCAGGGCACCAAAAGCCATTAAAGAAATTTGAAAATTTAAAGTTGATGTAAATATTTTTTCTGTAAAAATTGTGTGTTTCTGTTCTCTGTCCTGATCTGTTTGTATATTTGCTTTTCTTCTGCTGCTGTTACAACCAAATTTCTTCTTGTGGGACAATTAAATGATTATTCTATTCTATTCTATTCTATTCTATTCTATTCTATTCTATTCTATTCTAGAATTGCTATTCTAAATGTCAAAACGTCAAAGTGAAGCCAAAATAAAAGTGTGGATAGGTGCAAAGTGCAGATAGATGTTAACATATCACTGTTTGGTTTATTCAACATTTTGATTGCAGTTTTATACAGACTAATATGTGTAACCTCGGATGACCTGACAGACTCAGGGTTGGTGTCATCCCTCCTCAAATTGAAAGTTCAAATATCACCAGCATCACCAGCAGAGAGCAGCAGCTTCGCTTTTTAAACAATCAGCTGTTTATGAAGTGAAACTGCAGTAAACCTGAACTGCCTGTAGGAGGCTCTAGCATATCATCATTAACATGACATTTTACCGTGATGTTAAACAATCATTTTGAAACTGGGCATTGCAATATTGTTTGAAATATTGAAATGGGAGAAATCACACTATAACAGCGTGTGATTACAGGCAGCTTATGTGATCTCTAAACCAGCCACTTCACAATTTCAGTGTTAATGCCCCTAACTGGAACATACATTATCTGTTCTGCCTACCAACTGGTGTCATTCAGGGGTCAGTGCTTCTGCTGTTGGACATCCAACAGCTGGCTTGCATGACCTATGTGTGGAAAAATTGAACTTTATTGACTGCAAACACAGAAAGCATGACAACTGTGCTACTACTGGACTCCAGGGACATTACAGTCACTTCCACACCACTGGTCTGACCTTGAAATGAATCTGGCTCAGGAGTTTTCCAATTTACCCGCAAGCCAAGATCCATAACACATCAGTGAGAGTGGAAAAAGGTCACATCCATTTTGAGATTTGACAGTGGTTAGCATTCAGCCATCCAGATGCCTTCTTTTTGCTGATACTTTGAAAAAAGCAGCATTTCAGAGCCTGTCTTGCAACTTCATAGTCTTCATTTGAGATTAGAGTGGTATATAGAGCAGACACCATGTCTCAAAAAGGGGGAAAGGGGGCCCACAATGTAAGAAACAATGTGGCACTTATCCACAGTATACCATTTGCTCTGTCTCCCTCCCATCCATCCCTAACCAGTCACAGCCGATGGCTCTGCTGGAGGCTTCTTCCTGTTAAAAGGGAGTTTTACTTGCCACTGCTACCAAGTGCTTGCTCATAGGGGGTCCTCTGAATGTTTTCTCTGTAGGGTCTTTTCAATATAAAGCACCTTGAGGTGACTATTGTTGTGATTTGGTGCTAAATGAATAAAATGAAGTTGAAGAGTGGCATACATAAGAATAAATAAAAATCTTCATTTTCCTGGTACTCCATCCATTCATCTGTCTGCCATACTTACATATATTTTCTAAACCAATTCATTGCTGAAGGGGGGACCTGGAGCCTATATCAGCTGTCATGGAGTGAAACACCCAGAAGTCTCCAGCCAATCACAGGGCCAACACACAACCATGCAGACAAGCACTCAGGCTAACAGCTGTACCAATAGGTTCAATTTATAATCATAAGCTAACCTAACATGCATGTAACTGGACTGTCTCTTACTCTTGTAAGATATGGTAAATATGTTTGCAAGAAACAAAGCATACATAAACTATTAAGAACTAGGGAGATTGTGTTAACTGTATTGTATTAGCAGAATATAATTACTAATCCATCGACTATTTTTTATTGAAAGCTTCTCCGGAGTTCAAACCCTGGGTTGGAGTCAAATCTTGTGTCTCTTAGAAGGCATTATATTTTATATACTGACCACAACATAGCTTTGTATAAATTCCATTTAAAACGTGTAAGTGCAGATACACATTTTCCACAGGTCTATATCTTATTTACTAAATCACTTCCCCTAATTGGTGTGCTGAATTTCCTTAAGTTGATTACATTTTTTTGAAAAACTGCTTGTTATCCACATTCAGTTTGAACTGCCGGGAAGAGCTACTGGTATAAACACAGAAAGTGGAAAGAAGCTACTTTGCAAGTCAACAATCTTCTCCGGTTGTGATCGAATGTGGAATATTAGGCAGGAATTCTCTTAAGAGCATCATTTATACAACAGAACAAACACTGCATGCTGACTGATCCATCTTTCCTATTTGTTTTTGTTCTCTCATGCTCCGATTGCAAATCATACATTCCATCTAACCAATCCTCCCCTTAGGATTAACCTCTGGAATGTCTGTAAGGTTGTATGTTTATGTAATATCCTCGAGCCATCTCTTTCTCGTTTTGCATTCATTCCTTAATAGCTGTAGAATAATAAATTTTTCAAGTACATGTGATTTTTCATTTGGATTTTTCTCAGGAGCCTGGCTGGAAACACGTCGCTGGCAGGTTGAAGAAGAGGCTGCACTGACTCCACACATGGCTTGTTTTTCGTGTGGGCCACGTGCCGTGGTCCAAAGTGGAGCAGGGGGGATGATGATGCCTGCCCTGCTGTCCAGCATGCAGTATAAACAAGGACTTAGAAACAGCAGCCTTTTAGTTTAATGCTACGTTCTGAAACTTATGACTCAGTGCTTGTCAGTACTTCAGTGTGCATTAAGAGTGGATCCCCTGTGGAGAGTAACTGTTGACCTCATTTCTCTTTATCTCTCACTTCCTCACGATTTTTGTCCTCGTTGTCACATATATTATCAGAATCAAAATACTTTATTGATCCCTAGAGGAAATTATTTTGGTTACAGTGCTTCAGTATAAACAGTAACAAAGACAGAAAATACACTAAGTAAGAAATAGACACAATATATACAATATATACATGACTTATACACATATAAGTCACTTATTGATGAATAGCTGAATAAGAGGAGAGCGTGTGCAAAAAGGGTGTAGCTATTGCAGTATACAGTGTGCTAAGTGGATGAGTTGTACTATTATGATGCGTTTCACGTGAGGTCAAGAGAGCCCATCTTAAAGGAGATGTGCTTCTTGTTTTCCCAGCTGATATTTGCTCCTATGCCAGCTTTCTCTGCAATCTGTCTTGGCTATATAGCATATATACTTGCAAAGCCATCCAGAAGACTGAGTTTTCTTACTATACTGCTTTGAACCAGCCTAAAGCAGACACTTGCTCTCAGTTCCATATCCAAACTATCATGCTAAGCACTTTTAAACCTCCCTGAGCTCATAGAATTGCTGAAAGGCTCGGCTGATAGACTTCCTCTTATTGCGTCTAGGTCATTACCTCTTTCTTTTAATTCACAGACTTATTGAAAAGGCTCACACTAAACACTTGTACATACGGCACTGTTAATAAGTCTTGACCCACTTGTTATTTCTTTCTGTTTCACTTCCAAGCAGCCAGAGTTTCTTCTCATTTTTGGAGGTTTGTTGGAGGTCTTTCAAACCTGCATATGCACTCATTTTCAGACAAGTACCAGTACCTGACCATTATCTGATCGATTCACTCAAGTATAAAGAAAACACCTTACTCAAGGAACAAACTACTGATGTGTTGACACATAAAAGATAACTCAGTTGACCTAATTTTAAATTGTACCTTTAGGCACTTTGTTACTAGTGGTCTGTTGGGAAAAAACTACTGTAATTATTCTGTTTTCTTTTCTTTAGTTGAGTCTACGAAAAACATAATATGAGAGACGCTGGCAATAGAATAAAAGCCTATCTGGGTAGAAAAACACACAGTGCAAGTATGTCAATTGTCACTATCAGGTCAGTAGATCGCGCTACAGCTCCTCTGATTTGCATGTCCCTGGACAAACTATGGAGGTTAAGTATAGATAAAGTACTGTATGATTGTGTGTGTTACTGAGTGAATAAGCAGAAAGTGGCATAAAGATTGCTCAACTAGTAAGTAAATGTTCTTCAAAGGCCCAGAGAACTATTTCTGAAGACTACTTTAAGAAATTACAAGAAAGCTGCCGAAGAGAGTTGTGTTGTGTTGAAGAATAAAAGTAGTCACACCAGGCACTAACCATTTTCCTATTAAATCATAAGGAAACAATGGGTGGCTCGAGACTTTTGCACAGTACTGTCAACACCTTGAAGCTGTTATATTTGTTCTGCAGACAGAAACTGGCAGGAGTAGTCTGTGGAAGCTCTCAGTCGGCATTACTGTGGTCTAATAATTGTCCAGTGACTGTAAATAGAGGTGCATTATTTCCCATAAGTGACGTTTTCCTTTCTGTCTAAACAGAGATCCAGTTGTGTGATTGAAAGCGTCTGACCACCACTCTTTGGCTTTCAAAAATGAAAGAGTCATTTCTGGTTTCCATGTGTCTGCTTTACAAAAAAGGGATGTGCAGGGCTGTAAGTGCGACTACTCTGATGTCACTTGAAACTTCTTTGACCTTTGACCTACTTTTAATGAAACAAATAAATGAATAGAACAGAAGAAACCAAGATAGTTTATAATACATTAATGTAGACATAACATTTTTGCTTCCTGGTGTTGTAGAAATAAGCCAGCAGCGGCAACAGGTTCACTGGCAGGAAGTGGAGCGGATGTATCAGTAACTTGTGTTTGACAAGTTGTTGGCCAATGAGCATGAGTACTTTGACCAAAATGTACAAACTGCATTAAATGATCTATTCAGTATGACCTGAAATAAGTGACTAAGGAGACAGTCCCATCGTGAATTTAATTACCAAACTCACCAAAGTTTAACAGTCATTTTTCTAAGACTTCCATAGGCCAGGACGTCTTCCTGCAGCTATTGGCCTCAGTTGGCCAGTAAAAAGGAACTTCCGCACTGGCTTCACTGTTACAGGCTATGATTGGAGTCTCCACTGAAAGTGTTCTGCAATCAGACCCCTCTTGATTTATTACCTTGCAATAGCTGACTTGTTCATCAGTGCAGACTTGACTTGCGTGCTCCACCCTCTTGTGTCTCTGATATGACCTTGCCTTCCTGCTATGCTAACAATGGACCTACTGCCGACACATCCCAGTCATTTCCTTTACCTGGTGCCGGACCAAACGACATCAGCTCATACACTTCTTTGTCGTGCACGCCATGGGGTCAGCACACTTTTATCACATCTGAGGTGGAGAGGCAGACGGCAAGGGCACAAGGCTGTGGTTGTACTGGGGGAACACCTAGTGTTTGAGTCAACACACTGAAGTACAGTTTGTTGTACAACTAGGTGGAATAGGGTGTGATTCACTCCAAGGAGATATTAAATGATTACTTATATTGATCATTTAATTTACAATATCTGATTGCATGTCGAAATAATATCCAAGGCAAAGCACAGAGATAAACACCCACATACACTGCAACCTTTACCAGCTGACTCAGCGGAGGATGCAACGCACCTAGGCTCCTTCAGCTTGTTATGGATCTTTATTGAGTTACCAGGTTTATGCAACAAGCAGGTTTCGGAGTGTTGGCGAAGTTATGCAACAACATATTATCTCAATTCATTTTTAGATTTATAGCACCACTTTACAGCAACAGTCATCTCAAGGCACTTTAAGGTGAGGAAAAGGCCCTACCATATTAGAAAAAAGAATCCTGATAATCAAATGATGTGTAAAATGAGCACTTGGCAAACATTGGGAGGAAGCGATTGAAGAGCTTACAGAGAACATATTATCTGAAGGAATGGCAAACAGGACAAAAAACAAAGAAGCTCAAACTGTCCCCGTTTACTTTACGTGTTTAATGTTCAAATCGTCTGAGATATTTGGCACATTTAGGCCAGATTATGCAGGAGGTGGAATATATCAATCTGCATCCTCTGACTAACAACAGCATCATTATAAACAAAGAGCTGGCCGTCTCCTTTTTGTGAGTCCGTTTTTTAAAAATTTTTTTATTCTAAACATTGAGGCGTAAAGCGGAAACTGTATTGTGGGATGGTTTATTCATCACTTCTTAAGAAGCAGACGGCCTCCAATGCAACAGGACATTATAATTAATCTAACTGAGTCACCCCGTGTTTACTGGTGCAGTGTTATGGAAACCCAGTCAAACCCTCTCGGTTTCCTCCCTGTCTCTCCACCTCCACTCGCTGACTCTTATTGTCCTTAAGGCTTCGCCATGGAGACAGTGAGCCATGTTAGCCCCTGCAAAGCTGTCTGCAGCAGTGCATCCTCACTCAGGAGTAAAGGGTGCGTGACCATACTGCCCTGTTTTGCAGCGTCTGCTCATGATAAACAGAAACTGAAACAGCGTATGCATGGCATGTGTTTTATGGCTGTTTTTCTCTTCGTACTGACTCTTGAGCTTTGAACTGTGCTCAGATTGAGCTATACTGTTATCGTTTGTTTTGTATGTATGGGTAGAATTATAAAAAAAAAAGAAGCTGCACTTATATTTTCACAAAACTAGGACAACAGGAATACTTGGCCATAAACACCTTAAAGCCTGGGCAAAGGATTTTTGGATTCAACACAAAGAAAAGAGATTGCAAATTAGAATTTGTACTTCCAGTTTTGGGCTGGGAGGTAGTAAAAACGTACATATTCTGATACAATAGTGTTTGGTCCACTAGATGATGTATGATGATGTAGGTCAAATGATCCTCTAAGCGATTACGTTTTATGCTATAAGAGCTTGAGAGGTCTGCAGCCTTATGATACACAACATTAACAAAAGCAAAATAATGGTTGCACTAAAACTTTCCAATATCCTAAGTGCAAGTGTAAGAGCTGAGTTTGACTTATATATATATTATATACATATTGTATATATAATATATTATTATATATATTATAGGCACTAATGTGTGGACTAATGACATTAGAAAACCAACCAGCTTATGGACGAGTGACCTCAGTACCATCCACCTTATCCAGTGATGCTTGGAATTGCAGGCTCAGTTCATGCTGCTGACTGGGGGAGCATCATGTGGATAGACGAAGAGGAGTTTTTGTCTCGGGCCCCTGTGGTGCAACCAGCCCTGAACCGAGCTGCAGCCGGATTGAACTGGCTCAGTGTAACGGTGCCTTACATTGCCTAGGTGTCCATGTGGCCTCAATGCTCAGTCATCTAATCCGCATCTACTGTTACCGCCTGTGGCTCCAGTGCCCAGCAAGCTGTGAAACAAAAGGTGATGATTAAAAGAAAAGCTGGCAGAACGACCTGTGAAGACTCCGTTCTGAACATTTGGTGAAGATGGTGTTCATGTGATGCGTTTTGTATGTTTTAAATGAACATGACATAAAACCAGAGGAAGGTGGTTGAGTCACTATATCTGTTTTATAATTGAGACACTCTCCTGGACGTTACTGAGCACTTTGAGTGTTTTTATTTTTGGCTAAACAATTACCAGAATTAGCTTGTTTTTTAAATCCTCAGCAGGACCCCCTGCTTGCATACGGCACTTGCAACTGCGGCAAATTCTCTTATAATATCACTGTTTAAGTGTTACCATCATGACAACTAAGGTGCCAGTTACGTCTGAATAATGTGTGCTGGCTTCATGCCTCTGCACCACTCATCTAGATCTTTCACAAGCTGCCTTTGAAAGCGCACTTAAGGGGGATATGTTTACAGTTCCCTTAGTGTGCACACACACACACACACACACACACACACACATACACACTAGTCCCCCAGAGACTCCCACTCTACCCCCCAATGTCGTTCCCTTCCTGTCACATCTTACATAAGCAGCTGCTTGCCAAACAGACAGGCTGGGTGTTTGCTGCCAGATTCCAGTAAGGTCCTACAGTCAGTTATAAACACAGGCCTGTGTTCTCCTATTGTAACCACAAAGCTGGAGCTTGGGGATTCATTATTTGTCATTATTACCAGCGCTTGTTATTGAGCTATATACACTAAGATGGCTTGACTCATTTACCAGCACTGACTTCTAAAACCTGCTTGCTTGTTTTCATTGCTATGAACAGATGGGTTTATTTTTAGCAGATCAGTAGAATTCACATGTTAGTTTTTTCTAAATACATTTGGTCGATTGTGAAATTAAGGGTCAAACACTCTGGGCAGTCTTCTGATGAAACTGTAGCCGTATACTTTACATGTCTAAGGTTCAAATCGTCTGACATATTTGG
Organism: Pundamilia nyererei; assembly: GCF_000239375.1. Classification (NCBI taxonomy): domain Eukaryota; kingdom Metazoa; phylum Chordata; class Actinopteri; order Cichliformes; family Cichlidae; genus Pundamilia; species Pundamilia nyererei. The sequence goes on along the minus strand of NW_005187618.1, from coordinate 891,279 downwards.
TACATTTAGGCCGGATTACGCAGCAAGAACAGCAAACAAGAATTGATGCATTTACAAAACACTGCATGCCCATATTAGAGAAAAGCAAATGCCCCGTAACCTGGGATCATTTAGTATCTTTGACTTATCCAGGATTTAGTGTGTACACATGTTGACATCTCGGCTTCTTACGTCACCTACTGTTTCAACAAGCATCACTGTTCAACGATTTCCTAATCATGGATTTTTTTTAAGAATTACACATGATGTTGATGAAATCATCATTGTTCTCAGCACGTTGTGATGCTAATATCTATATAATCTGCGCTCACTTTATATAAACGAAGAAGGGAAAAACAATAAGGTATTTAAGCAAAATACGCTTCCTTCAGGAAAATACATTTATTTACTCAAAGAATTCTAATCTGTCATGTGGTAAACAGCCAGCTGCTTTGTATATGTCAGATTAGTTTATCTTAGATTAAACGTACCATGCAGAAAAATGGGGGAAACAATGTCTATCATTTCAGTAAACACTATTGCAAGTTCTTGTTTAGAAGACAGAAAAATTAAAAGAATGAAAATAAGTAGCAGGTTATAAGCGAGACATGAAGTCCAAACTGACATCAACCTGACAAAAAAGAACAAAGGAGATGGAAGATAAAAGAATCATGTTTAAAATGTAAACAAGCACTCCATTAGTCTTTTTGTTCTCAGCAGGAAGTCCTATCTTTGGAATTACCCCCTATTCTTTTCAGTGTTCTTTTCCCTTTCAGATCTGCAGCTTTTTATAGATATTTTCTAATTCCTCAAAGCAATTTTGGCACTCACAACAACAATAACTGAAGATGCACTTTCCCTGAAACACACAGCAGAGACTCCTGAGCCAAACCAAGGGTGAATGACCTGACTAATGAATGGAATTATTATGACATCATTTACAGGTTTATGGATGACCCTGAAGTCTTGAGCTTAGCGCTACATCGTCACCATCACTTTTCTTTTTTGAGTCTGCTTGCTAAGCTATCAACTAATGCTACCAAACATGCATCCATAGATTGTCCATAGATTCCACGCATTCAGGTAACTGTGAACCTATTAAAAATTATGTAGATGAGACAACTATAAGTAAACAAACAAGTTTACACGCTCTCTGAGAGGAAGTCAGATACATTCATGACAAGCATCTTGCTCATTATGTTGAAAAAAATTGGCAAGTGAGGGCTGAAGATGGATGGTAATTGACATGCCATGCTAACCTGACATCACATATCATTATGTTATCAGCAACTCCTCAAATTACATTGGACAGGATATGAAGACCTACAGAAGTTGCTTATAATGCTTATCAGTATTTTGTGTCAAGATGGTTAACGTGCCCCAGTTGCTGGACTGTGTCTGAAATCACTGGATCAAGTGGACCATGGTCAGTGCTCATTATCCCTTACTTTGTCAACAAGTCAACGAAGCTCATTTCTGAATAATGACAGGAATGACCGATAAATGATAGTGATACTGAGGTGAATTGTTGAAGACATCTGCATTTTTCCATCAGTAAGCACTCCCATTAGCTCCTTTTTGCTGCTATGCTGTTACTGAAACTAGTTATTGAAGTGGATCTAAAGTGGACAGACTCGCACTAGGCAAACAAACTTTCATGTGAAGTAAGAATGTAATCAAAGTGCTGATCAGAGGGAAGGTAGTTTAAAAGTTTTAGGACGCAAGAGTCCACAATGTTAGCTTGTAACGTTTATGTTGTTGTTTAGGCATCTCTTGTTAGCTGTCCAGAAACAGGAGGGTTGCAGAATAAAGACACAATAAAGACACAGTAAAGACTTGCACAGGTCCTTTAAATCCAGAATCATAGAAGGAAGTCAAAAAACATTAGGATCTAAGCTGTAATTATCATGGCTGAGCTTTCTCTGTTTTTCCATTTTTAATTCTTTAAATAGTATACCTGTAGATAAAGCACCTATTGCATGCATTATTGTATTTTCATTTGCAGATTTTCTGCAAATTCTGTTCATATTTTTTTTTACTGTGTTTGGGAAAATGCAAAAAATATATTTTTAAGACCTGCTTCTGTAATAAATACACAAACTAGTTTGTGTCTCACACTAGTAAGTTGTTGTGCAATAATTACAAGGTTAGGAAGGTCAGTGATTCGACTCCTTCAGTCTAAAGTATCCTTGGGTAAGATACTGAACCTGAAGTCACCCCCAGTACATCCATTGGAGACGATATTTGTGTTTGCGTGTGCACATGTTAGAAAGTGCCTAGACATAGATAACTGTAGGAATGTGTACGTGATTGCGTGAATGATACTTGTATAAAGTGCTTTACGTTCTCAGATGTGTAGAACAGTGCTATTTAAGTAGCAGTCTTGCTTAGATAGACTCAATAATTATCTGCATAAGTAGCATAGACTATAAAGCAATTAATGCAAGGCTACCTGCTGCATTATGTAACCTTCATTTTGCATCCCAAACTGTGGTTATAAAATACTGCAGGAGTCTGGAGCATTTCAAAACTGAAGTTTGTGTAAATGTTCTTTGGTAATGCCAGACAGCTCGTGTCAAAATAGGACAGTCCAATAAATCTGGAAGCTCTTCCAGAGACAGGAATTATCATATTATAATAACTAAATTATAAAACAACCATAAACAAAGATAAGGGTGAAACACAGTAAAAGTGGTCCAATAGATAAGACTGATCACTAACTCTGTTACATAATTGCAAGGACTTCAGAGCGACTGCAAATCTTAACGTGCAATGAAGTGCCCTGTCTGTGACCTCCAGTCTGTTTGAGGGATGTTTCAGAGTCTAATTATGCACTTCAAGCCAAATCTTAAATGAGCAAAATACAAGGGAGTGAAACTGCTGTCTCCTGAGAACAGCTCTCCGTAGACAAGATCTGAAAAAACGAAGAAGAAAAAAATGCTTTATACTTGGTTAAATTTAGTGAATCTTTTGTTATGATAAAACGTGAATGCTCGGGGTGGACAGGAGAGCAGGGTCAGCAGCACAAGGCTCCAGTTTCCGTCTAACTGCTGAAACCTTATTGTGCATTCCTTATCTGTCGCGCCTCTGGGACAGCTTTGGGGCCATAAATATGTCATTTCCAGTTCCATGTTTTTCCAGGGTGAGTGCAGCTATTCTCTGTCTCTGTGCCAGCTCCAGACAAGCATTTCTGGCTTATTGTTCAAAATCAGCAAACAATGTCAGTGCCACATGCCGGCCATACCATGCATAAGCTTTATTCCGCAAGAAAACACACACTTCCTGAGTCACTTATACCCGAATGTGTTTTTCCATATAAGGCGCCATGTTGAGGGGACATTTTAGGGCAAATGTCAGTTTTTCAGCATAAAAACACCGGCTGCTATGACACTTGCTGTGTGTTTATAACGAGAGTTTCAAGTAGGGGAACGCCTCACAGCCTTATCAGCGCAACTCAGCCGGGCTGCGTTGGCCTCCAGTCACCTCCAGGCATAAACAGAGCTCAACAACCCTCTCATGTCAAGTCCAAAATGTAAGCACACTGCTAACTGGAAAAGGAAGATACAATCTGCTGTTGCAGTTTTTGGAACTAGTGAAAACCCATTTTTAGTTAATTGGAGTAAAGTTTGCTTTCAAAAATAGCACTTAAAAAAGTGTGTCTGTGTGGGGTTTTTTGCAAACAGTTTAAATCTAACAGAGACTTATTTCAGCCAGACGACAGTCACATCACAACACTAAACACAGCACGAGGAAACGAACACTCACGCAGTGAACACATTCTCTCTGTGTTAGAAAGCAAGCTAACAGTTCTAATTAATCCATTCCTGTTATGCCCACTTTTACCTAGCGGCCAGCTGGGCCAACAAATTTACAGAAACAAATGACTCATGCACTAAGACAGATGGTTATTGTTGTATTTGCGTCCTACATTAGTGCTAAGATATATATTTGTGTTTTCTTTTGTTGATTGGTGACTTATTTTTATTTCTTCCTTTCTTTCTTTCTGTCTGTCTATCAAAGTAAGTAATAAAAATGAGCCAACTGGAGACCTTTCTGTATTATACTGATCCAAATTTAAAGAAGGAGTCATTCAGAATTTTCTTGGTGTCCCCTCAAGTAGGGTAACGTCATAATGAGCAGCCACTCATTAGTCCAGAATTACTTCCCCATTGCTATTTATGTTTGCCCTCAAGGAAAAGAAAGAATCTGATACCCACATTCCTGCCATTTCCTCTAACAATGGAGATTCTGATGTTTTAAAAAATGTAATGAGCAGAGGTTGTGTCAACTAAAATAAACTAATAAGACTCTTGAAGAAGAGGCGAGCATCCCTCATTCAGACTGCTTTTATGAAATGAATTCCTTTTGTAAACAACCTTTGGCAGTATCACAGAGACACAGAGAGAACAGATCCATCCACATCACGTGCACTAGCAGTATAGCACAGAGAGATGAGAAATACACGGGTGGGTTAGGGGGGTTATGACCCCCGCAATAATTAGACCCAACCAATATAACCCCCGCAATAAAATTATGAATTATCTTGCATAAATAGGCTGTTGATTTTCTTTACTCGTTTCAGTTATTACCAGCAAAATAGTTGCATGTTTAATCATCTAGGAATTTACCCAGATTGATTTAGACAGAGATCTTGACGCCCCCAATGTTCAGCACAAAGTTGTGTCGATGGAGAAATACCAACGCGAATGAATTCTTCAGAATCTTTTGATTTCTTTAAGGAGACCCTTGTCAGTTATCGTGGCACACAGAATTCAGTTTTCATAACAGAGCATTTCTGTTAAGCAGTTAAGTTACTGTAATCAACAGGCCTTACAGATAAAGCGCACAATGGTTTCATCAGGCTTCTCCCTGTGTGTGTGTGTGTGTGTGTGTGTGTGTAGTGCTTAGGGACTCTCTAATACGTTGGGCTCGGAGGGGCGGTGCGTCTGTTTGCTTCACAACTACTGATGTCACCGGCTGGGAGTGCGTCCCGGCAAACTCACACCCCACACTGCCTCCATAAATATCCTACCGCTCATGCTCAACGGCACTCACCCAGCCTAACGTTCAAGCCTGAGCCGCTCCACAGAAACAGTGCGCACCGAACAACTCCCCCTTACCGAGTTGGAGGGCCACAGCTGGAGCGGAGAAACTATACTCTACAGACACAAAAAGCTAAGATGTCTTCCTACGCATCCTCTGAATGCCGCCGGGTCAGCCCATCCGTCCACGGCAACAAGTTCGACACGGCGCACCGCAAGAAAGCCGTGGCCAACATTTTCGAGAACGTCAACCAGGACGCGCTGATGAGGCTTTTCCAGAAAACGGGCGACATGAAGGCGGAGGAGAGAGTGAGGAGCATATTCTCCTACACGCAGGATCCGGAGGAGACGGCCCGGGCACTGATGGCTCTGAAGCAGCGAAAGAAGGACAAGTTCCTGCAGATTGCGGGGATGGTGCGGCAGATGTTCAAACTGCGCTGACTGTGTTTTAGCAGTTTCACCGCCTTTGTCTCTCTGTGTGTCGGCTCGTGTGTGAGCCGAATGTTGAGAACACTCCCGGTGTGTCTGGGCTGTGGCTCACCTGTCGCCTGGAGACGAGCGTCAGGTGCCGAAGGAAAAAAGAAAGCTCAGCCGGCGGCGTGCGGCGGCTGTCGCCTCATGGACGGAGGGGACAGCGCGGAGTCCTGCCCGGAGCGGGCTGGAGCGACATGAACTAAGTGGGAATATGAAGGGAATACATTTAAGTCTTCATGCAGACTTGAATTTACTGATGCACTCTTGTGGGTGCGTGACTGTACTGATGCAAATCGCTGTGCTGATGATGGCGCACAGCTGCAATGTGAGACTTCATGGTGCCCTGGAACCTGCCTGTATGAATGCCTATCCTGAACACATGCCTTGTCCCTCAGCTTTACTTTGTTGTACGACTACAAGTTATTAGTGGCCAATGTGTTATTGTCACCAACATGTCTCAGCACAATGAACTGCATTTATGAAAAGTTCCTTTTGTTTGTAATTTTATAAAATAAATTATTTTGTTGTATACTATAACTGAATCCTTGTTCATCTTTCTTACACGTGTCACACATGGTCTTTGGTAACCACCAATCAGGGCACATCAGGTCAACATTTGTGGCACATTAGATTTGTGGGCTTAACACTGTTATACTGCATTAGAGTATACACGGGGCATTTTAAGTGTTACAAAATAGTCTCGAGTCTACATGAAATACTTTTAGCTTTTTAAAAAAATGACATCACACTCAGAGCTTGACCTATGTGCTCAGCGTTAGTCACACACAGGGAAAACCCTCATGTCAGACACAATTCAAGTTACCATAGAAATGGGTAAATAATGATGTAAATGACCTTTGTGTTTGACGTTAAGTGCAGGTGGATAGATCACAGAGTAGTGTAACAGCTTGTGTGTAGAGTTGAGTCATGTAATCTAGGATAGGGTTTATTTCTTAGTGAGCAAACAAAACAACCAAAAAAGACACTATCAGCACATTTCTACCTCTAATGTTCTTCACTGTGACACAGCAGAGGGCATTCAAAGAGGATAGAGTTACTCACGAGAGGATGTGGTTAACCTTCACTGGGTTTCCCTCACAGCTCTTTACCAGACCAGTGTAAACCAGTTTGGCTCAGGCTAGGATGGGAGGGTAGGGAGGTGAGCAGCTTTCTCCACACAGTGTATTTTACACTGGACTCTATTTAATCATGCAAGGCTTCTAGATAAGAGCTTGTCTAAGTAGCATTAGAGGGTTTAGATGAGTTGAGGGTTTGACTCCTCACCCTCTGATTCTTTATCTTCAAGTTAACCATAAATGGGCCCTTTATTAAGACAATCACCCACTCCATTAACATCCAAATTTCAAATCATTTTTGGTGGTTTTTATGTCTGTGGTCTATGGTAGGCCGTGTATGTAGGCTTAGCTGCAGACACACAGATCACTCTGCCTGCTAATCTCCCTGCTCTGATAGTCACTCTACCGGCTCAAACCAGTTCTCTGGGTTGTTTTTCATGACGACATCTTAGCTGCAGGCGCTTCTTGCATGTGCTTACAGTTAAGGGAAATGTCAGTATCAGTCACTGTAAGGTGTGGAGCTCTCAGGTGAGAAATCACCTGTGATGGTGGAAAAAGGAGTGCTTTAAAATGACTCTTTTGCAGCTTGTAATGATAATACAGAAATGTTGAAAAAATGTAATCATATTAATCTGTACAATAAAGACATGTAATTGAAGTACATAAAGTTTTTTAATTTGACTGCTTAAGTCAATAAAACTAATGATACTGATCAGAGTTATTATAGTTTTGTATTTTCTAATCCCTTGTTCAATCCATTCATTCATTTTGACTCTTTGTTTTTATTTGGTTTAAAGAGAGGATTTTCTTCTTTCAGATTAGTTTTTCTTTTTGGAAAATGTTTATTTTGGTTTAGTTTTCATCATTTTCAGTGTTAGTTTTTAGTTTTATTAATTATTATTATTGTACAAAGAGCATATGTCAGAGGCAAAATCAGTACCTGTACTATAATAAACAAAATAAACATAATTTTATAAGCAGCTGACTCAAAGGGCAAGCTCTAAATAAATTTATAACTAAACCAAACTAAAATATACTAAAACTGAAGATATTTCCTTTAGATATTTTAAATTTTATTTTAGTTAGTTTTCCAAGTTTACTCAGTCATCTCACATGTGTTTTAGTCTAGTTTTTGTTTCTGTTTTATTTTATTTAACTGATTTTTAAAAAACATGTAGTTTTAACTTAATTTAAAGTTTCCACAGCTAATGTTTTTAATAATGATATTGTATCATCATGAAGCAAAGTAACATTACATAACTAACCGCTTGTAGTGAGAAACCTGCTGAGAATTATTGCTTAAACAGCAGCTTTATGGAGGTTTACAGTGGATTTCAGCTCATTGTTCAGCTGGTCGAGCCCCAACATAATATTTTGGTTCACTCTCCGTTCTCATAGTGTCAGTTTTGGACGCAGCAGGCAACTGTTTTCAACAAAAACGCTGGAAAAACCCAGTTTGCAATATCTGCCAAGGACCAGAGAGCAGAGAGAAACACTTAGCAGCTTGCCGGTGAGTACAGAGGAGCATCAGATGAGATGGAAAATAATTAGTGTTTATCAAGAACCACAACTATTCATATATTAACACACTTATATATTAACATAATGGGAGATATCAGTGCTCACAGTTTAACTTGTCCTCCAAGCCTAAAGTGGCTAAAAAAAGTTTAGTATTCAAGGTTTATCTAACTTTATAAAAGCTCATAAGCTAAATAATCATTTTTGAATATACAACTATTAGTTAAAAAAAAAAAAGAAACTGTAATGTATCCTGTTTAATATCTGTTTGCTAAGTCTCCAGCTAGCAAGTTAGTTTAGCTTAGAAGACTTATTAGCGCCATAGGCTTGCTAATCTGCTAAAGTACAACATGACATTTCTAATGGCTTAAATAAAGAAAATATAAAGAGTCAGTTATACTTTAGAGCTCACTTTCAGTGTATTTTAATGATTTTGAATGGAATCAGGCTCCTTTGTTAAAGTGCCTATATGCTATGCTAGGCTAACTTCAGTAGTTTAAGGTTGAACGTCCAGTAGCTCCTGTCTTTTCATGTGACTGTGAATATATATATTTCTCAATAGGCAATAAATATTTCAAAAATAAATATTCTTAAGTGGTATGTTTGTTTGTTTATTGTTCAGGTGAATTTATGACTTTATTACAGGTTGCAAATCATGCCATTTATTTTTTACTCTTTTATCTCACAGCTGTTCCTTTTGTTTATATCATGTATCTCACTGCAGGCAGCTCTTTGCCACCCCTTTTTTTCCTTTTATGGCTGTTCAATTGTTAAGGAAAAGAAAGCAAAATATTCAAGGCAGTTGTCTTGGCTGTCTTTGCTGTGTTGGCAGAGGTGTGCGGGATTGAACACAGGCCTGTTGTCTCCCACCCTCTTCCTGCCTTTCATAGGCTTTAGAAATGGCCAGTGCTTTGATGTCAACAGACACTGTGGCAGACAGCATTTGAGCCTAGAGGACAGTAACCACAATGAGGGAGAGAGGGAGGAAGATACAGGGTGGAGGTGTGAGTGGCGAAGGGTCAGGGATACAATAATAAAACATAGCAATATAAATCATAATATAACAATAGTTGACAAAAAAAATCAGCCGAATGTGAAAGGTGCCTGAATGAATCAAACACACACACACACACACACACACATATATATATGATGGTGATTCAGCTTTAGAGCAGTTATGGTTTCTGGCCTTTGGGAATCTGTATTAATGTAAAGCTGCATGACCACATGAGGTCAACTAAATCATTTTGCCTAACAAAAAGAAAGACTTACTGCACCAGTTCTCCTTGTTTGGGCAGCCACAACAAGATTTGGCCCACTCTTCAGTGCTGAATGTAAGTATGCTGTAAACACAGCCTTTGGGTTTTAGATAAAGACTGAGAAAGAGGGAAGCGAAACAGAGCAGTGCAAGATTAGTGATTATAGTGCAGGGAGTGGCAGTCAACTTGATTCCAGCGCAGACCGGTTCAAACCAAAGTCTGTGATGAGGAACTAAGCATGAGCTGTGCACAGGCTTAGGATTACTCAGCGTTTAGCTGGAAGATGAAGCCATAAAATCAGTGGCCCTCGATCTAAGTCGACGTTTTGTTTGATGAACTGCGGAGGGCTGTGATACTTGGCCCGTCTCACATTAACAAAAGGCATCTGCTGATTCTAAATTTAGATTGTTTTTTCTTTTAAAATCAACCAAGAGGCTGGAGCTTTTCAAAGAAATGCAACAGAAGACAGCATTTAAAATGATTATATATCTGGTTATAATGTTATTTTAAGAAGATGTTTAGAAACAATAGTGAGGATTACTGCAAGACATGTGCAAGCACCTGCCACAAGTTCTTAGGAAATTTGTTTATTAATGTAATGTGTCTGTAATTCATCATCACACACGGATACTTCCTAGTGTCTCATCACTTTCAGGGAATTTCATCATGAGATATAAATGGCAGTTAGGCCCAATGTTACAATTAGAAGGAAGTTAGAGTTAAGAATCAGTTTCTGCTTAAAATGGGTTTGGTTTAAATTTGAAAATGCACTGCTGGGCCATTAGTATACCTCGGTGTTTTAGGCAGGAATACCCACAACAATTTGACTGTTGATAGAAAAATTCATACAGACATTCAACATTTGAATGGCTGTAGATGAATGTCTGCACTGACAAGCAGTGCTTTAGCCCAATGGCTATTATTTTAACTTTTAGCCTCATTGTTGAGCATGATCATCTCAATATTTAGCTTAGCAGAGGCTGAGAAATCTTTTATGTGAAAAAAAGGCTTTTGTGAAATGTTACATTTTGACCTGACCTGTGATGATTTTTGTTGGCAGTGTCTATCACAGTTAGGCACTCATTCAGAGGATGAAAATAAATACATTTGTTTACTTAGGCAAGTGATTTTTTATTTTTTTTTGCCTGTCCAGTTTTTTTTTTTTGCCATCAGAATTATTGTCTAAAGGCGAGGAAAGATGCCCAACGGATTTACTTTACCAAGTTGACCATCCCAGCCTTGCCGTAATGGTCTATTTGATTCATCTTTTATTGTTTAAAATAAAACAATAAAAAGGCAAGTGATTTTTTTAACACCTTGACTATGACAAGTTCCATCCTTCCAGTGACCAGTTGCCTGGTTTCAACAAAAAGTCCACTTATATAGGAATATATGTCAAAATTAGCCGACTTCACATGGATTCCAAGGCCTCAATGAGTTTCCTAAAGAATTTTTGCTCTTTTTAACTTTTATTCCACTTATACATCAATTCTACATTCCAACATATCCATGGTTCCAGTCATCATTTTGAAATAAAAACAGCCTGCTATGGATTTGGTATCCCTAATTCTTCTCTTAACATTGACCAACACAGAGGACTCTTTGTTGTTGATGCACTGCCCTATTTTCTGCCTCACTCATCAAAAGCGGCTGTTGATTGGCCATTAAGGACAAAGCACAGGTCAGCAGGTCACAGTGATGTAAGATACATCCAGGAAGAGGCTCAGATGTGTGAAAAGAAGAAGAATGAAGGAAAAGAATAGGAACCGACTGTCCGACAGTTTTCCTTGATGAGCTGGGTTGCCTGACTCAAAGCATTTCCTACGGGGGCCCTGTGTATGCTGGCATCATCCGGATTAGCTCATAATGGGAACACAAGAGAGACATACTGAAAATGAAACACATTCCTCACCATCAAGCAAAGATTTCTGGAATTTGGCACATTTGTGGTCTGTGATTGTCTCTGCGTAGATGTCATCCACTCGGGAGTAGAGCTGCGCAGTTTGTGAGACCTCTTTGTTGTTTTTGGACGAGTTGTTGCATTGTACATTGTGCATGGTGCACATCGTGCCACAGCCTCACATCAACACTGAAACATGCTTTGCGTCAGCGATCTGCGTGGAAAGTGAATCCTGCCAATGGGATGGCACGCACAGCGGGACCACGCAGACACCGTGATGGTGCATTTCCACCTGAAACAAAACATTCAGACCATAATGTTGATTCCCGATCACATAGCGCTTTGCAGCAGAGATCCTTCCTGTCACTGTGGCTTCTGGTCAATTTGACAAACATTAAATGGATGCCGATGATGGCCCCAATGTGGTGAACAGAAAAATATGACTATATATGGCAGAAGTGCTGTTGTTGAGTTTCCATGTGGCGTGCTTAAGAGAACACGATGAGTTTCCAGGGGAAAGAATTTATTCTTTCACTCCTTGATTGTGCTTGATGTTGCTGAGGTTAAATAAACTGTTATGTTTGTAACAGCCTTCAGAATTTCAACACTGTTGATTCCCCAGTCTGTACAGATGAAACCCTGGGCTTCCACCCACCGAGTGACAAAGCCTGAGTCTGGTAGTATACACGTAGTACAATCAAACAGTTTTTGGCATCTTCTTCAAAGGGTTGTCAAATCCGAGTCTGTTTAATGGCCAGCTTTGAAATCAAAATGGAAAGCTCTTCAAAATTTCTTTAGTAGAATGGGAACATTGAGAGAACCGAGAACATTTTGAATACAATAAACTGTCCAATTTCATTTTTTGCTTTGAACATACTGATGTCAAGAAAACAGAGTAATTGGAATTAGGAGTGATTTGCCAGAAAATAAGCCTTTCAGTCTTGTTCTCTTCATTTGCTATGATACAAATCACTGTGTGGCACAAATCTGTAACAAAACACATTTGTTAGCTGACAGCGTGTTTATAATGAATACCAAGTGGAGGTCACTGTGCAAACAGTGCAGTATCTTGTTGCAAATGTTGCTTTACTTGAACATGAGATACATGACGGAAACCGGCTTTTTCTGGAAACAATCAGTCCAGCTTGGAGAGTTAGTGCTGTGTAAGCACACAGTGAGTAAAATAAAAAGCTGAATCTTCCACGAAATAAATGTTCCACCCTTCAGTAACCTCTGCCTTTGTAACTCCGCCACCCCCCCCCTCAATACGACAATCTGTTCTTTGAGTTTACATGAGATGATTCCCTGGAGTTACAGCAAAGTCAAGTCCAGGTCTGGGTCAGGATGGGGGGCCTCTATTGTTCATGTTTGTATCAGTGTGTGATTGCATGTTGTGTAAGTCTTTGTGTGTGTCTGTGTGTCTCAGGCGGCTCTAGAGAAAGCTCTTTCCTGTGTGGCGCTGGAGGCTCCTTCTTGGGCTGGATGGCCGGCGGCACCGCAGACATGCTGTCTCGATCCAGTTCAATCACAAGGCCTCACTATTGTTCTGCTCCCCACTCCCTTTGTCCTTTTCAGTTTGGCAACACCCATCGCCTGTCATCTAACACCTCCACCCCTCTCCTCCTGTCTCTTACCCTGCAGGTGCAGCTGATCTGTGGCCCAGAGGAGGAGGAAGCTCAGGCCTGGAAACAATAGCCGACTTCTACTCCTATTTATATAGTAATTCTTTGTTTAATCTGTGAATTTGACAGCATATTTTGGGGTGTTGACATCAGCTTGTACATTTCTATAACCATGCTAGGCTGTAATATCCACTGTGTCAGCACACAAACATGCCCAACTTGAAATTGTTGATAGCCAGCAGAATAATGGGATTCCCCCTTTCACCTGGTTGTAAAGTCCATTTTATATGGCACTTGTGCTGGTTCATCATCTTTATCATGGACTGATTTTATAATGTGTTTCCAGTCATCCATATTATTTAATTTCTTATCATAGATGCAGAGGAATTACATTGTGTATGTAACTGCATGCAGGGGAATACCACAACTAGGCTCCTCGCATATTTACAGGAAGTACAATAAATTCACAGCACCATGTAATTAATGGGCATTATCGCTGCTGGTCAAGTGCAATCTGCCACTGATAGCATCCCCATGAGTGTCCCAAGAGTGCTTACGAGATACCGCAGTGGAACACCAACAGTATGATGCAGATCAAAGTGCTCGGCTGACTGGCTGCCACAAACATATGAGGTCAGTGAGTGCATGCCGCAGTTATCCTGAAGGTTTTCTAAAACTAAGGCGCAGACACCTGCATGACCAGTTGGGGGTGGGGATAGGGAAGGCATAACAAAAGACTCAAGAGAGCCAGAGATTAATAATAACAACCAATGATTTAATGCAGTGTTGATGTAGAAACACACAGTGAGAGGACAAAGGTGCATGCAGAAGAAACACTCGGTGCATCATAGGAAGCCCCCACCAGTCTAGGCCTATTGCTGCATAACTAAGGAAGGATTCAGGGTCAACTGTTGGCTGCTTTCATAATTTATCATTTCTGACCATATTTTTTGAAAAATCTATGTTTTTTTTCTCCAAACTTTCGTGTAGCCAGTATTTAAAATGATTAAGACTGAGAACTCTCATACTAGAGTGTTCTGAGCAAAGATAGGCAAGGATAACCTGGCATGTGGTTTGAGAAGACATTGCAAGTGATATTGCATTTCCATCCACAGCTGTTATGTAAATGAAAACCATATTCTTTACAGCTAAAACCTGGTTCATTAAAGTTCAAAGTGAAAATGTAAAAGCCCTCTAACTGTTGTTTTAAAATATATGTGTCGTAGTTTTTTTTAAACAGCTATTTCATTAGGTAGGTTCACTTAATATTCCCTCCAGACTGACTAGTATTATTAGATGGGATTTATATAGTCAGTAAGTTATGTTTCCAGTGGTGTTATGTCTCATTGCGTGATCCACAGTGGTTATAGGTCTATAAGGAAGGAGATGGATATGAATGAAGTTGTTTGGACTTTGCAGAGAAAAAGGAGGAAGGATGTTTGGTGAGTGTTGTTTCACCTTTTAACCAAATTCGCATTAATTTGCGTCTTTTCCTTCTTGAGAAAAGTCTTTTTAACAATCTCAGGGGACAATGTGTTCACTGTTTCCTCTTTAATTAAGAAATTTCAAAAAGATTTTCTGTTTCATACAGTATATATGAAGTAAATATAAAATATAACCAAAGGGATAGTGTGTAAAAGGAAAATGGAAACATGGGAGAGACTAATCTCCTGCAGGCCTTCTCGACTCCATACACCCAGCCTATTCTTGTCCGATCAACGTTTTTTGATAAAGAAACAAAATGAGAAATTCAACTTAAGATACATTTTATGTAAGATACGTGAAAATATTGTTTCCCAGGAGCTACAGTCTACTTTTAACAAGTCTACCTGTCAGTGCAAAAAAGTAAAATGTCCATGAAAATTCCACATAAGTCATAGTGGGGACCATGCTACCAATACCATACAGACTGACCACCAACAAAGAGAAAGCTGTTTGTTTACATCCTCAGCTCCTTTGACAAATGCTCATTTTCACAATTGCAAAGTCAAACAGCTGCTGGCAAACACACAAATTTACTCAACATCCATCAGCTAAAACAGGAACTTCATGAAGAAAAGGAAAACTGATAAGGCTCAATTGCTCTGTAGCTGATCCCTATCTCCGCAGGCCAACGTCAGACATTACGCCAGGGAGAGAGGATATGTAGCGGGTGTGCTACTTTGATCCAGGCTTTACGGCTGCATTAGCAGCTAATGTGCTGAACAGCTGCTGGGGTCACTTAATTAGAGCATGCATCATAGGAGTTTGATGTGGACAATAGTCTTTGTTCACTTGTATTACATCGTGCATCATTTACTCCCTCTGTTCTTACAATAAATCATTTTATATCTACTCTGGAATCTCCCATTTTAACAACACCCTAGTGGCCTAAACCTGAACACTTGGAGTTCTGTGGAAACATCTGCCCACCTTCTTATGCTCACTAATATTGTCATTACTGGAGAAATTCCTGGGAATCTAAACCTCACTCATTCTTTTTACTTCATTTCCAGTCGCTTAAACTTTTACCGACGTCAGAGAAAAGCTTTTTGTTTGCTCCTAGTTATTGGCACCACACATGTGTAGCGTCACCAGCTACACACATTCAGCATCATTAGTGATGCTGAATGTGTGCAACCTGCATTCCATTCCTTTAAGTAATGAGTAGATAGAGTTCAGTTTATCATTCTCAGGAGCATCGCACAGTACCGGCTTTTGTCAAAGCTGATAGCGTCTCATGTGGTTGTGGTTCAAAGTGTATCTTAGCAATAGCAAGATGGGTGTCTCACTCCCAACTGATGACATGTATGCGCTTGTAAAAGAGTTAAGGGTTAATGTGAAGAGCCTTACTGCAATTCAAACCAAGAGATTTTCATGAACCAAATTCTTTTAAGTAAGATGTTAAAAGTAGAAAAAAAAATAGAAAATAACACAGAATATGTGATTAACAACTTTAAAAAATTAGATAAAAAATCATTGATTCTCTGAAATTTAACTCAGATTAAATTCCAATTGTAGAGAATCAAGTTAACATCTGTTTTTGGCTTTTGAGCCATCATACATTAAAAAAACCCTGAAAAATAAACATTTTTTATGCATATTGTTCCTGTATTATCACATATGGGAAACAAATACATCTTAAAATAAGGTGTCCCTATCAGTTTTGACACTAAAATCTAATCATTATAGAAAAAATAAAAAGTCTGCTACTCGTCAGCAAGTGAAGTCAAAATCCAGGCTGTAGCAGTCAAGATCCTTTACTGTGGATCACACTCCTAAGACCCAAAATGCTATGACCTTATCTGTTGTCAGTCTTAAACATAATTTGGTGGGTGTGTGGTAGCAGCAGGAATGAAAACAGTTTCTCCTCATCGTTTGCAGCTAGGCACAGAAGAATAACCTAACCAGCGTGCAACGTTGTTCAACCAATATAAGCTCTGCTCAAATATATATTTAACAACCCCCCCTCCGTTGTTCTGTTCTTCAGCTCCTGCTAGGCTCTGAGAGGCTGTGTTTATCATGGCCTATAATCAACATCACTTTGCTAATCAGCGTGAGAAGGAGGCAGTTGGTAGATGTCAGGCTGCGGTGATGAGCAATGAGGGTCTCTTAATCTGGCTCTTGTCATGGCTCAGTACAGCAGTGAAGATGAAGGCTTTGGCAAAGCAGTGAGCCACATGATGAAAGTAGGACCTGTACAGACAGGAGAGTGTGGTGAGAGGGTCTTTAATGGGGGCATTCACTATGATTATTATAATGCTGACTGCCGGCTAGAGGAGAAAAAAAGAGACCAAGCGAGAATAAATACACCGATACACACAAAATGCTTAATACACGTGCTTGTTTAGTGAGGCTGCTGCCGTTTTCTGCTTTGACGTGATCTGAGAAAGAAAATCTGAGAAGAAAACATGCTGTAGCTCTTTTGGAGTTGTGTCAGAAAGGACATCTGGAGTGAAATTTAATCAGCCATGAGGAGCTACCCGCTGTGATGACCCCTTCTGACAGGGGAGCTGTAAAAACAGATTGATATTATACCCCGAACACATGGATGCTGGATGAATTCTGTCCATGGTGATGTTGTTATTTAAATTACCATTTTGGCCCTAACTGAACACTGTTGTCAGTACAATTACTCAGTGAACTGTCACAAACCCCATCATACTGGCTTTAGTCATTTAAGATACCCTGTGTTGAAGGTAATGCTCTGCATTTATCACATCCTAAATGTTATGAGCAGTGTGCAGCCACTGTGCAGCACTCAGAGACCATCTGCAGCTGGAACCCCATGCTGTGGTCAAGAGCCCAGGCAGAATCAGCCCTACATGTTCTGAGCCACCAAGAGCATAAAGAGATCAGATCCAGTTATTTCTCCACAAGAGCTGCCATACTTTTGTATCTTTATATAAGTGTCTTGACTGATCTCTTTTTTGGGTACAACTCTTTATGATCTCAGGCTCCTTTGATGTTTAAGTTCTTTTTAATTTCACATACTGTATGGTTTCTATAGACCTTAGAAAAAAAAGCTTAAACTCACCAGACTATGAGACTATAGTACTGAATTGTACATCTTCCTTTGATGCCACAATCTCACAGATTTGTAACAACATTTACATTTTTTAAGAAGTTGTAAGATGAAGAGGTGGATTGGTTTTGTGAACCTGTGCAGTTCCCATTTTACAGCAGATAGATTGAAGAATTCCCATTTGTCACAATGGCGATTCCTGTGCTACTGACAAGTAAGGTCCAACCACGCAACAACATCCACAACTGAAAAAAAAGCTAACGTCAAGGTGCCAAAATCTGCACTTCCCTTAATGACCACTTGAGGCTGCTTTCAAAAGTGAGTCAGTCCCCTAGACTTCCATATTAAAAAAAATAATTACAAAAACCCCCCCAAAAAACAAAAACACATTCTAACATAAACCTTGAGCCTTCAGAATGTGGAGTTAAAATGTCTATGCAGTCTATGATGTTAGCAACCAATCATAACATTTATCTGAAAGTCCTGATTAGGCTAAGTATAGCCTCACTGTGCAAACAGCCTTGCTGCTGACTCATATCGGTGCCTATCATATGTTTTCAATGTCAGACTACTTTTTTCAGATGTTTTGCTACTTTTCTGATCTTGTTTTTCCTAAAGAAAAATATGGTGCTATCCTATATTTGTTGGAAACTGCTGTGATTCTATGCAATGATGTGCACAATAACAGCTTTCACAAGTGAATTTAAATCTTACACTAAAAGCCTGCCAGTCAAAAAGCAAGCTGAGGTCATGAGAGCCTTTTAGGCTGCAAAGAGTGCACTTTAATGCTGGATCAGCATAATCAGCAACAGCAGTGAGTAAAATCTACAGAGTATCTGGCTGCGTGTGCTTGGAGCAGACTGGCTGCTCCAAAACTGGTTCCAAACTTGTTCAGATTAACCCTGTAGGTCAACTCAGAGGGAGAGCTGGGGAGAGCCAAGCTGGACATGCCATACCACTGCTTTATCCAGGCAGCCTGCTCTGTGTAGTAAAGCCTATAGACAGATCAGCGATCAGCTGATCACAACAAACACGAGGCATCATACACAAAGCCGTAACTGTGCATGCAAGCTCGGTTTTTGTGTTTTAGTGGCACAATTCAGTGATTCTCTCACTGGAAATGTTCCCTTTAGATGATCCGTTTACTTAGTGCCAGACCGAGCCAGAAGCATTTGCAAAGGGTTCTGTTTTAACAGCTAGGCATGATTTGTACCTGCAGGCGATGAGGGAACTGTGCACTTTTAATCTGATTCAAAAGCCAGAGAATAAACAGGTATTGCTAGAAGGTTGAAAAACACTAAGCTTATTTCTGTCCACAGTTATGAGTCATGCATTAACCCAGCTGTAGTGTTTTTTTTCTGGACCAGCTCATTCTCTAGTTTGCAACCTTTCATCCCTTTCACCTAAGCCTTCGGAAGCATTTAAGCATTTACAAGTGTAATGATTACCTGAATGTGTTAACAGTATGTGGACAGAAAGTCTGCCAGTGACTGACACATGAGAGGTGATTGTGGAGTGCAGCTTCTTTGTGTGGCTGCTGCCCGCGTTCCACCTGGAACAGGTGAAGGCTGAGACGAGACAGATGAGATTACTGCAAGCATCCACGTGGAGCCAGCGAAACTGGTTCTAACCAGCTTTCTCAACACTGGGGTTTTCTTTTGCTCTGTTTACATGCATCAGTTTATTCTTGTAGTCTTTGTTCTCAGTGTAAGTGATGCAGGTCCAGATGGCAGGAATGGGGCTCAGCTATTGCTTAGTCAAAGTCAAAGTCAAAGTCAGCTTTATTTGTCAATTCTGCCACATGTACAGGACATACAGAGAATAGAAATTTCGTTACTCTCAAACCCTAGATGAAATAGCAAATGAACATTTAAATATAAGAGAGTGATTAAAAAATGCAAATAAAATAATTAAAAAGTAAAAATGTAAATAAATACAATACAATTTAACAAGAAAGCTATGCAATATACAATATACAATATTCAGGTAAGGGTAAATGACATTGAGTGTAAACCAGGCAGAGTAGTGCAAATAGGCAAATAGTGCAAATGGAGATTTAGTAATATACGGTAAGAGATAGTATAACAACAAAGTCTTATGAGGTAATGGCAGTCCAATGCTCCACAAAGTGACTGGGGGTGACAACATCCTGCTGTGTTTCAAGTCAGAGTCTTCCCGACCTCATTTAGAGTGAATAACAATGCTAATCCTAAGTATTATCACAAGCGTGCACATCTCAGTATTATATCAGTTTTGGTAGGAGGGTCTGTGTTCTAGAACAGTTTTTCTGTTATTTTTCCCTCCTGCGAGCATTTATGTCAGTGACATCCTTAAGGTACTTTGAGTGAGCTGCTTGGATTTAGTGACAGAGAAAAATCTAGAGTCAAGAGCGCCATCTGGTGTTACTGATCGACCTGACAATAGAGTGTAGAAAGAACACACAAGCTGAACACAAATACTTTACTAATGCAAAGATGAATATACAAAAAAATGATCCAATACCGAAGCCTGTTTCAACTCTTCACTGAAATAACGTTTTTACACTATTGTGAAAATGTTAACCGGGAAAAACAAAAAGGTCTAACTGAACAAAACCAAATTTCTGAATGTCCATCACTGACTCACTCAAACATACTCAGGATTTTATCAGAATAAAGAAGTACCTGGCAGCTTCAGAGAGACCTTCTAGCCTTCCCACAAAGGAACAAGTCTTGAGCTACTCCTCATTTCTTTATATTTTGTGCAGAAAATCGGAAATGTGTGCAAATGACATGAAATAGAGGCAAAAACACAGTTTCTGCAATTTGTATGTGCATGAAATTCAGTAGTTATATGACTAGCTCTATTTGTCAACACAGACTGAATTCTCTTGTCAAGCCTTCTTGTCTTTTCTTTAGTCTTCAGGAATGGTTATTCAGGGTTTGTGAAGGATAGTCAAAGCTCCTCTTTGGATGTTGGCTGCATTTTGTTCTGTTTTCTGTCAAGATGATCTCAGACTGCATCAAACATGTTGAGTTCAAAGCTGAGTTCGATCCATGACTGACAGTGTTTTTACATCCAGATATGATTTTACTGCATGGGCAGTGTGTTTAGGATCACTGTCATATTCCTAAAGGAACCTGCTGGCAGTCAGTTGCTTTCTAGATGATATTTTATGGTGGATCAAAATCTGCTTTCTGTGTTCATAATGCCATCAATGTTAATAAGATCTTCAACACCACTGGCTGAAACTCAGTCCCAAACCATGAGCTTCCACCGTGTTTCATAATGACTGTAATGTCGATACTCACTGTCACATCTCTCCTGGCCTCCTCCATACATTCTGATGAATATTTGAACCAAACATTTAAAGACCTGTTGCCACTGATTTTTAGTCCACTTCTTATGTAATTTGGCATACTTCAACTTTATTCCATTGCAGCTGTACCACCATGTTTTTTGATTTTTCTTCTTTGGATAATCGATCTGTCTGCTTTTAAATGTGTTTTTCAGTCTTTACTGTTACAGTCCTTGGAGGCTTTAGTGAAAAAACAAAAAATACTTTACTTGCATGTTTAATGTAAATGGGCCAATCTCTATAGGATAAAAGGAAAGGCTGATTAGCAGAGTGAATGCACAGTGATTTTCATTTTAGTGGATGGTGTTCATGAATTCTGCTGTCAAAGGTGAGAGCTGAGGTGGAGGTATCAGATAGATGCTTTGTTTATTTATCTGGTTATCTGGCAAGATTATAAGGAAAAACAAATTAAAAAAACATTACAAATTTCCTGAAAAAATAAATATAAAATAAAACTCGGTGTAAATCAAAAATGTTTTTTTTCCCCAGGGTCATCAAGTAATAACCTTGACTGAGTCAAAGGCATGCTGATGTTAACCATCATAACTTGGATTATTGCTCCATCTATTGGCCAGAATGTATGCTTCAACTTTGCTTTGAAATATTGGTACAGGCATACTAAAGCCCTGGTTGGACATTTGTATTGACTAAACAGTCTAATTTATTGCTCTGCTTCAAAATGATGCTAACCAACAGGACTATGATTTAAGCGTGCTCTGTCTTCTGGGTGAAACAACAAACAAAGGAGGTCCAGGCAGTGTTTGCATCCAGCTGGCTGAGCTGTTTTCTGTCCATTTGGCATGCAGATTCTTTACATTGTGCTTTGTTCACATTCCAGTGGTCATTGTTTTTACTCTTTAATCCACAGTTTGTCATGGGCAAACAGATAGACATAGGGTGGAGGAAAGCCCAGAACAAACATGAGGCTTATGAGTCACTGCATCTGATGATTGCTGGGGAAAAGGGACAAACAATGCTTTGATCTACTCAAAGGAGGAATTACACTACACCTCATTTTCTATGACGCCCAGTCGCACACTGGGATGTTCAGCAGGTCTTTAAAGGAGTGTGCTTACCAACAGTGTGCAAACAAATCCACAAAGACAGTTGAGTGCAAGAGAATAAACACTCTTATCGGTGCTTGTGAGAGTGAATTTTGCTGAAGTGACAACCTGGCACGGTGGCATTTCTTAATACATACTGCAAACCACATCATTTTAAAGCGCATGTTGACCATTAAAATTCCCCAGAAAAGCAGTGCATGTTTTTCTTCTCCCTTAGGTAATTTACTGAAATTACCACATTTTTTTAAACTCATTTCTCTTGTTCAGTTTCAGTCATTGATTGCATATCAACCTCTGTTATGTGAATATCTGCTATAACTGCTGCAGACAAATGAATAAGCATAGAGCTACAGGGAGATCTCTATGAGCGTTTCTAAAACAGGGGAGTTGTGTACATTTGCACACATGCCGGTAACTTTGTTAACTATTCACAAATTACAAATTATAAATTATTTCAATTATTTCACAAATTATTACCATGAGAACAAAAACAGCTGAGTTCTCACACACAGAGTCACATCATCGTATTGAATTGCAACATAGTTGTTTTGGACTATTTGGTTATTTCTGTATTTTTAGAGTTTATTTCAACAAAAAGTGAAACTCTTGAGAATAAGAGTCTCTTTGCAACACTGTCCTGGGCTGATGGCAGGAGAAGTTGGTGACAAACCCAAAGGAGCAAGAAGAGAAAATGCCATCTGCAGACAGAAGGGGCTGACAGGTTTTAAATGTTGTGCTAACCACTTGTGCTTACCATGCAGAGTAAAAAAGTAACCTCTCTAATTATTAGTAAATAGCAAAACATCTGAAACAAGTAGTCTGGCAAACAAATTATTCTGCTTTACAAAACTATTGTTTCTCCACAATCAGTGACAGCTTTTAAAAACAAGCACATAATGTTCATGCATGTTTAATGCAATTCAGTTTTATTTAAATAGCACCAAATCACCACAGCAATCACTTCAAGGTGGTTTATATTGTGTAAAGAGCCTAAAATAATAGAGAGAAACCCCTACAATCAGATGACCCCCTATGAGCGAGCATTTGGCAACAGTGGGAAGGAAAAACTCCCTTTTAAGAGGAAGAAATTTCTGTCAGAACTAGGTTCGTGGAGGAGCATCTGCAACAACCATTTGTGGGTGATGGGAGGGACACAGGACAAAAGAGAGCCAGATATTAATAATAATAATAACTAATGATTAATTGTAGAGTGGAGTTTAAACACATAGTGAGAGAAAAAAAAGGTGAGTGAAGGCGAAGTACCCAGGAGCCTAGTCCTATTGGCAGTTGTTACGACCCCCCTGCTAGGCGTCAGGGGAGGAGTAATATAAACAAGCCCCCCCACACAAACTGAGTAAAGTAAAAAGGTTTTAATTTCAAACTTTAAACAGAAAACCGATAGGGCTATTCAACAGACCACTGGGCATTTACTTATTACATAAAGAAAAAAACAAACAGTCAGGCGTAAAAGCTAAGGGTTAACTAAAGCAGGCTGGCGGCACACAAAATAAAAGCTAAGGGTAACTAAGTCAAGCAAGCTTCACAAAACTCTAATGAAACTAAGTTCAGCTGTATATCAGGTTTAAACAAAGAGCAACACAGCAAACTGGTTTAATCAACAAGCTTCACATGCAACGCAGACGAGGATGCCACTGCATGTTCACTTCAGAGCAGCAGCTCCCCATAGTGGGAAGGCTCTTCAGCCTTTTTATACTCCCAGGTGCAGACAATCAGCCCATCAATTGGTCTTGGAGTGGTCATTGGATCTCCAGGCAGCCAATCGTCCGTGAGGTCTGGCACACTGTGATCTGCATAAAAGAAGGCTGGCACAAGACTCCCAGCAGCCAGTCATCCACTTAGATTTGCATAAGCACAAAAGGGTAGTCTCACTCTCTCCAAGGCCCAGGGCCGTAACAGTAGTGTACCTAAGGGAGAATTCAAGGTCACTTGATCCAGCCTCAACTATCAGCTTTATCAAAAATCCATTACAGAGAGGCCAATATGAGAGAAATATGCTCTCTCTTTGTGTGTGTTTTTAATGCTGTACTTTACTGTACTTTTTAAAATATGCCTCAAGAAGGTGTTTCTTCACTGCACTTTTTATTGGGTTTTTTATTGTCGAGCACAAACATGAAATTCTGACCCTCATTGTAATCAAGTCGAGTGTTTGTGTAATTACTCTAACCGTCAGTAGGGGGAGACAAATGTTTTGCTCTGTCGGTTAAACAGTGCAGTTGCTTGGTAGCCATTAAAAAGTGACAAAAATGTTTTTAACTTAGTGCCATCAAGAAGATGAATTGATAAGTTAGCACTTTGAGACACTAAAGAGAAACCAGTCAGTGCCATATGGTTCAAACTTCACATCCCTCTGACCTGAGCTGAGAGTTTAAGCTGAGAATCAGTCTTTTGGAAAGTGATTAGGTCACCGTGGTTACACTAAACCCTGGAGCCTGGTCAAAGCATTCGAGGCCCCGGCAAAGGACCAGCTGTTCTTCCTGCTGCCAAAAGCACAAACAGAAAGCACACAGCCTCTTTTACTCCACAGCATCAGGCCCCAGAGCCACTCTGTGGCAATATGTTTCAAACCCATTCAGCAGCATTTAAGGAATCAAGGGTAAAAAGGTGATGCATTGTTTACCCTGGTGAACGCTCAGGGCCCTGCGGAACCAACAATGGAGGCTAACCTGACAGATTGTTGCTGGTGGTAATCTAATGCTACAGTGGTCCAATTTCCTCCCCCTCCCTCCTTTGTGTTTTTTCTTTTTCTTCCTCTGTGTTTGCGCAGCCTGAGCCCAGCATGGGCCTCTACGGTGGTCACAATTATCTCGACAAACGCAAATACGGTCAGTGGAATTGTCACGGCCATTTTCACTTTAATTGCGGTTTAGATGCCAGCAGCGTCTCTTTGTCATACAGTGCAGTGTAATCATCGGAAGAAGGGGTGAAGCCCAAACAGACGGCTTATCAGCATGTAGATGAGCTGAAACGTCAACCATAACACATTTGCACAGTTTGCACGTAGAGAGAGGAACAGCTTGAGTCAAAGGATCCATTTTTCTGTTTGTAATCAAGTTCCAAGAAGAGAACTTCTTGCTTCTTTATTCCTTTTAAAACTTTAGTAAAGTCCAAAATGTCAGGTTCATGCGAGGCAGACTGAGATCCTTGATTTCTCATGCACACTTCTATTTTTAAACAGCAGATTCATTCAGTACAACGGTAAAAAACATGGTGAAGTATCTTTACATTGCTTTAGTAGATGAACTATTACACATTTGAGACATTACTCAACTAAAAGTAAATTCAAGTTGGCACACAGCATTGCAACCACTTAAATATATAATTTACAGTATTTTTTCTCTTTATTTCAAAAAATTTCATTCTTTTTTTATCCTACTCACACGGGGAAGCATGATTAGTACATGGACAACAGCCCTCCTCTGCAGTTGAGCCATAAACCACACCCCACCACAAAGTATTAGTGACTCTTTGAGCACTAAAGCTCACTACAGTGGCCCCTGTTAATGTCTTGTGACCGCCAAAGGATGAAAACAAGGAAACATGAAATAAGAAAAAAAAGGCCCCAGTATATAAACTACACTGTAAAAAAAATTGTAATATAAAAGTATTTTACTGTGTATTTTTGTACTGTTCTTCTAGAATACCATTAAAGTTACGTAAATAGACTGTGATTTTACATTTCAAATGTAAATTAACGTAAAATCACTGTAAATGTAATAAAACATAATATTCTTGTGTTTTAAATGTATTTGTCTGTATGCATATTTAGATTGTTAAAATACATTCACAAATGTATCATAATTTCACAAATATTTGTCCGTTATTTGAAAGATTGAACTGTTAAATTCAAATGTAATGCTATGGAAAAGTATATAAAATGATTCGTATAAACTTTTTTTTGCATCAAATATTAATAATTATTATTGTTATTTATGGTGATCGTGGCTCAAGAGTTAGCAGTTCTCCTTGTAATCAGAAGGTTGCTGGTTCGAGCCCCGGCTCGGACACTCTCGGTCGTTGTGTCCTTGGGTAAGACACTTCACCTACCACCTACTGGTGATGGCCAGAGGGGAATTATAAAGTAGAATTGTAAAGCGCTTTGAGGGTCTCATAAAGCGCAATATGAATGCAATCCATTATTATTTAAAACAACTGTTAACTGTATATTTCTGTACATTTAAGTATTATTATTCATATTTCCGCATTCATTGACCTTGTTTATAGGTAATTTCATTGTTTAATCACATTAAAATGTTCCTAATTTAATGTTTAAAAGCACTTGAAAAAGGCAAAATCCCATGTAAAATTAGGGCAACAAACTGTATTGTCATTACTGAAAATAACCGTATTTTCATGAGAAAGTTATTTTCTGTTATTTTCTGGTATTATTTTGGCGCCCCAGCTGCCAGAATATTACTGTTTTTTTAGGATTTTATTTTTTACAGTGTAGTCAAAAATTACAATTACCAGAAAACCAGAACATCAATGACGTAGAAGCTCGTTGGACTCATGATCCATCACAACTAGCAGGTTATTCCCTGCTAAACATTGAGCTCTGATTGGGTGAAAACCCATTAAGTGATTCCATGTTATGTGATCCTATTAGTCTGATTAAATTCTAAGCTGTCGGAGGAGTAAAGAAATAGCAAGTATCTTCCTAAACTGGCACGTGGTCATCAAAGCTTGGAGAAAACATGATTTAATGCATTATTTAATGGCTCATCAACTGTACCTTTTCTGTTAAATGTCCACAGTGCAGAAAAGGGTAGGTGTGTTGTAAAGTCACATTATCAGTGATCTTAACCATCAAAATAACCAGTAGATTGAAAATTATATTTAATGCTTAAATAAAGGATCAAATGGGTTTAAAACTCTAATAAAATATCAAAATCACTTTATGTATTCTGACTGGTGTGTTTCTCTTACGCAGGGTGAGACAGAGCAGCAGGTGTGACCCACCGAGGTGGAGGTGAAATTGTGCTGGCGTGAAAGTCAGCAGTACATTTTTGGATCTGCACAGTGAAGTCTGGATTTTTAAAAGTTTTTAAAGTGAAAGTTTTGTACCAACTTTCTTCTCATGCTGAGGTGAAACCACCACAGCAGGAATGTGCTGAACCACAGGTGAGAGAAGTTTTAAAAGCTGAATGTAATGACAATGTCCAAAGAATAACAGGTCACCCAAAAGCTGGACTGAAATGCACAGACAGGAGTCCATGAAGCAGACAGCATCCAAAGACACAATCTTTTTTTTTTTTGGAGTGAGTTACTGTTTTTGTTTCAAAGCCACCAAATTAAATAGATCAATAAAATAAATAAAAACGAAGAAAATGGCACTGGCACGGCTGGCAGCCTTAACCCAATTTCCCTCGGGATGAATAAAGTATGATCAATCAATCAAAAAAGATTTGGAAGGTAATTCCAATTGTAAGGATATTGTAAGGATGCTTTCACGTGATTGAGTGTCACAAAAATGAATCTGAATAAGGCTTTAAAGAGAAAAGCAACAACTTAAACTAATAAATAAGAAATAAAATAAGCTTTTTTGGATACCAGGTGGCATTGGGCCAATTAGTTGCCAACCAAACTGAGCCTGAGTGCAAAATTGTACTTTAACTTCAAGGAACTTAAGTTCTGTTAGAAGGCTGGCAACACACTGCAAATTTCTTTATTCAGAAAACCATGAACAGGTCATTTCAATAAATCATAGCCAGCCAATGCAAAGAAAACCCAGAAACATAAAATGATTTCTCCTGATCCATCAGTGGTTATGTGGCAGGAAATTCCACTGATCTAGAACTCAGACTCTAGAACTCAAAGGGGGTTTGAAGTCAAAGCTCTGTGAGGCACCGAGAGAAACAATCTCATTGTTTTCATGCTTCCTGTTGCCTTGCAGGTGCATGTTACCAGCAGAGTCTAATCCCCTTGGCTGATGGCCTCTGAGCTCTCGCTTTGTTTCTTATACACATTTAATTAAACCACCTAACTTCCAAATGGGTGGCACTGAATTACATCCTATTACAAAGTTGCCAATACACTTTTAGTGCAGCCTTTAAAATATGTGATGATTCGAGCACCTCTCAGCCTGTTTTATTTCAACAACGTGAAAGTAAAAAGTGCTGAAGAGTCAACAGTTTCACAGCAATTTGGATAATAGTTTGGTTTTTAAATTAGACTTGATTGATGCCTGGCTGTTAACGTCTTAAGAGATTCTATTTACATTTAGTTGTGGGAACCATCACTGGGTCTTATTTAAAATGGCACGTTTTGCTGTGTGATGTAAGATGTAAATACACAGGGAGTCATGTGGACAGTTTCTGGTCTTCTCCATGGTGAAATCCTGCCTGTATGCCAGCAGAGAGGGTGAAAAGTTAATGATGAGAGTGACATTCGGACAGCAGCAGGGGAGGTAATTCTGGATAATGCTTACTTGTGGCTAAAAAGACATGATCTCCTGTACCCTAAAGGATGAGTCACAGCTGCAAAATCCCAAGCTGATTTAAGCTTTATAAGGAAATGAATGTCATATGAGGAATAAAAGGTAGCAAAAATTACCTTTTACCAAAATATACAAAGAAATGTCACTTTTCACCTTTTTTTCAGCTGGTTCTAGACAGACTGATTTCAAGTGATCATGTCATTGTAATCGTGTACGTGACAGTATATTTGTTCTTGTGCATCAGCCGAGGTCCATGACAAGGTACTGTGCTATCACTTCTTTTAAGCTTCAGCATGTAACACTGAAACAAATCAAAAGGACAGGATGTCAAAACACAGACAGACGTGAAGAGGTGCTTTAAGCGGCGCTAACACACATTCTAATTTGGATTCACTTGATGGATATTTCCCTCTTTGACCTCCTGCCAGGTACTGCTATCATCTATAAACTGAGCAGGATGTAGTCACTCAGTCACAGGAAGTGTAAATGTGTACTAACAACTGCAGAGCCAGGTCAGCCTGTTATGTATTCACCTTAAAACACCAGCTGTGGTATTACAATGCACATCAGTCCTATAAGAAACCCCCTAAGCACACGAGGAAGATCAAGTTGTGCATAGTAGAAGGTGGCTTACACATGCAGTCACCCAAATATGCCATCCACACCGGGGCTTAAAGTGGACATGTATAAAGGCTAGTTTACACTATGGAGCCTCTCAAAAACTGAGTTAGATTTAACACTGTCTGCAAAGTTGATTTTCAGAAATAAGTGCTTATAAGGCTTCATTCCTGAAATACATTTGCAGGGGTTCACAAAATAAATTTGTTTTTTGAACTAGATTATTAGTAATTACACATCCACAAACAAAAAAACCAATGGATAATTGAATTATCTTATGTTAGCTTTTGCATATACATGTTTCATTCACCCATTCACATGTACATTCAAACAAGCACTTATTTTCTGTGTAACACTTGCACACGTTCACTATGTGATAGCCACATGCCTCTCCTGATGCAGAGAGAGATCAACAGTGGATATGTTGGACCACAATTAAAAAAATTGGAATTGGAATAATTAAAAGTCGGCATTACTATGAAATTTTATGCACTACTTTGTCTGAAGATGTACCCAACAATGTGCTATAGGTTTTAAATACTAATAGTCACAACAAAAATTCACACATTTTCAGGTGTGAACTTTCAGGTATATTTTTTCATTTCCAAAAAAGTTATTAATATAACACAATTTAATAGGCTACATACTGAACATAGAAGATAGAAACAAGACATCGATCCTTTATCTATTATGTCATGTTTGACCTCTAACCTCCCCTTCAAGGTCAATAGCCTGATCTAAAGGTCAAAGTTATAATAATCATATGAATCATGTCAATAATCATGTCTCTTACTGCCATTGATTATACTGACAACATATAGGCATAGAGGGAATGCTATATATAAGTTCTTCATCCCTCTGTATGTTTTTGTACTCAGGGTAATGGTGCAGAATGAAGCTAATAATGATCAGACACCTCCCTGATGCTATTGTGTGATAAATAAGAATAAGATGTTACATGCACGCATGCACATGGTCAAATTGCACCACATCATGCATACCAATTAGCTTAATGTCCTTGTAGTTTGCAGCAGTATGCGACTTAAAGTATGGGAGGAGATCTTGAGCTGCTGTAGGTGCCTGCAGGCTGCATGCTTCCCCTCTTGTCTTTGCTCTCAGTAGTTTAATGGGCTTGAGGTGGAAAGATAGGGAAATAGAAAGACAGAGAGGAACTGCATGTTGGAGCAGTATTTTTTGCCCTTGGGCCTCACCAAATGACTGAGAACTCATGCAGACAAAGCTCAATGCAGCAACAGTGGATGGCATCAATTTTTAATGGTCTACTTTACAAAGAGACGACACACATTCGGGGAGAGGAGATGCAGGATGTCATATTCTGTACACTTGATACTGTCTATGGAAAATTAACAGAGCAGCACGTACTGCATTGATGTGGCCTCGCCTGTGCCAAATGATTAGTGTCAAGGTCCATTTTCACTCATCTGCTGTCCTTGTATCAGACTGCACTATGAGATGATACCCCACCTCATCCAGTATGGTTTATTAATAGTGCTGGTAGCTGCTACTGCACGTTAATCGTCTGAAAAAAAATCTTTACATTAACAATTGTTTTGCGGCATGCTGTTTCAGTGGATTATATGTCTGATTTCCTTTTTTAACACACTAATAAAATAAAAACTTTAAAA
Source organism: Pundamilia nyererei (assembly GCF_000239375.1). Classification (NCBI taxonomy): domain Eukaryota; kingdom Metazoa; phylum Chordata; class Actinopteri; order Cichliformes; family Cichlidae; genus Pundamilia; species Pundamilia nyererei. The sequence continues at coordinate 860,786 of NW_005187618.1, read as the reverse complement.
CGAAGTATTCATCCCATGAAAATTCAAGAATTCTACCAGCTTCGGTCAGATTCAGTTAGATGAATAACTAAACTATAGACACATAACAACCACTGGAACTGGGGGAGATCTGTGTTGCATGGGGCCCCTCACCTCCCCGCACAAAAACATGGGCTCGCTAAAATATCGCTTGCTAATAAAAGGTATTTTTTCATAGTTTAATTAAGGAAGGTAAACTTTCATATATTATATATTCTTTATATTAATGTGATGTCGCATGAAGGTGATCAACTTGCTATTTTAATAGTGACCTTTGTCTCGTCTTTATTTTTGGGTTGTGTGTTTCTTATTTTAGTTTTGGCACTCTGCACAGCTGCAAAGTCCTGCTGGAAAAGGAAGTCAGCCTCTCCATATAGCTTGTAAGCAGTTGGAAGCATGAAGTACTCCAAAATCTCCTGGTATGTACCTGGAGATGCCACAGCAACTTTGGACTTGATAAAGTGGACCAACCACCACTAATCCCAGCAGATGACATGGCACCCCAAATCATCACAGACTGAGGAAAACTTCACACTAGCATTGAAACGCCCTGCATTCTGTGCTTCAGCAAACTTTCTCCAGACTCAAGAAGAAGTGTTTTTAAATTAATTACAAAATCTACTTTTATCTGAAAAGACTTTGGAAGTTCTCTTACTCCTTAGGCCGGGTAAGATGCTTCTGACATTTCTGCTTCAGCAGTGGTTTGATATCAGTAATGCGAGTTCCTTTCCTGAAGTCATCTGTACATGTTCACTGACACCACTGGTGATACACTGGTCATCCCTGTTGCTTTTACACATTTTCCTGCTACACTTTTCCCTTCTACTCAACCTTGCATCAATATGCTTTGATACGGCACTCTGCAAACAGCCACCCTTTTCAGCAATGCCCTTTTTTGTGGCTTACTCTCCTTGTGGAGGGTGCCATCAATGCTATTTGCACAATAGTCAGGTAAGCAGCCTTTCCCATGATTGCATTTGTGTGCACTGAAACTAGACTAAGAGATACAGTATATATACTCTTTAGTGATTTACTTGGGCTCAAAATAAATATCAGCTATAATAATGAAAATGAAAATACAAGTGGCTTGTAAAATCCCCCCGTTATGTGTAATACATATAAAATATATGAAAGTTTACCTTTACACTAAATTGAATTTAAAAAAGAACTTTTTTCACAATATTGTAATAATTTTCTTTTGATTCATTTGTATATTTTCTACTTTTTTGGTGGAGTGCAGTCTCTGATTGTTCTGCTAATGATGAAGGGAATTCCTTCATGGGCCTAACTAACACTAAATTAAAAATCAGGGAAATACCACATTAGCAGTCGACTGAATGACACTTTGAATAATTCTACTTCTCTGCTGGGTTTGCGACAGACTTTGAAAACAGCTGGGCACATCTGCTATGTGGGCATAGGATTTTTGCATTTTGCATCACACCATCTAGTACAGTGACATTTATGATTATCAACAAATATCAGTCTGTTCTTATTCTGTTGCACTTGATGATAAATCTCCTATGTGCTTAGTGTTTAGCCTGTGATAGTCCTCAGAAGTGTGAATGACCACTTTAGAGAAGGCTCTTGGAACTGAAAGACGTTAAAGGCTTGAAAATGGCGGGCCCTCCTTTCACAGCTTTTTCAAGCCTTATTACCACAGTGTTAATTCATACTGTTTTGCCAAAGATGTTGGCATGGCTCAAGGTGTCACTGGATATCTGTGCCCTGATGGATAGCTTCAATGAGATTGTCATGTCAATCCTAATCATCAGGGAATATTTTAGCCTAAAGGATGACCTTTTTTCTAAATCTAAGTAATGTCAGTGCACAAATCAACCAGGTAGTTAGTGTTCCTTAAACCTAACTAAGAATTGCTTAGACCTAACCAAAACATTCTTGTGGCCTCAACCTAACCATGAACATCTTGTTGCCTAAACCTAACTAAGAAGTCCTTGTTGCTTCGATCTAACCAGATAGTTGTTGTTGGATAAACCTAGCAAAAGAATTCTTCTTGCCTAATCCTAACCAGGTAGTACTTGTTGCGCAGACCTAGCTAGTTTTGTTGCCTAAAGATAACTGAAATGTTCTCATTTTCTAAATCTATCTGCAGAGTCAAAGGAAAAGTAAGAAGCAGGTAAAAAATAAACAAACCAGCAAGAAAATAAACCTAAACAAACTACAAAAGACAAAGGCTGCAACAGGGACTTGGTCGGAGGCAACTTAAATGCCTTCAGCTCTGTAATGCAGACTTCATAGGTTTCATGAGTGTTATGTCTCAACAGACAATACTGCAGTGATCAGTATCCCTGTCACCAATACACATGAGTACCCTGAAAACTGTTATTATGCCCAAAGAGACCATTCTGTGAAACATGGCTTCATGAACATTAACTGAACCTTTGGTCCCAATTACAAGCAGACACCTCAGTCAAAAGGGAAAAAAATCCACATCATAAACCTGGTGTCATGGTGAGGCTGAGACCTTTGATCGGGACACATTAATTTATAAATTATATTGGATAGAGCTTTTTTTCCTCCCAGGGCAGTACCATCC
>NW_005187618.1:844102-845175 GCF_000239375.1 Pundamilia nyererei | reverse complement strand
TGATGTTGTTATAGACATCAAAATACCCCCATATGTGGTGGCTGTAGCTCAGGAGGTAGAGCAGGTTACCTACTGATCGGCGGGTTGGTGGTCCTTGGGCAAGATACTAACCCCAAGTTGCTCTCTGATGCATCCATCGGAGTGTGAATGTTGTTAGAAAGGTTTAGAGTCAGGGCTTGTGAGAATGGGTGTGATTGGGTGAATGTGGCATGTTGTATACAGCGCTTTGAGTACTCCGGGAGAGTAGAAAAGCGCTATTTACCATTTATAACTTAACCTTGAATGCTAGACTCTAATTAAAGGTTTGTTATCCTGGTAAACTTTTCAATTCAGTTCGATTCAGTTTTATTTATATAGCACCAAATTACAACAACAGTTGCCTCAAAGTGCTTTATATTTTAAGGTAAAGACCCTACAATAATAATAATAAGGTGGATGAAGATGCTCAGTTGTAAACAGTAAAGCAGTTGCTCAATCAGTACTACGGAAGCGTTAAGGACTTGGTTCTGTGCCACTACCTTTACTTGGATTCTCTTATCTTTATCTGTATCTGTAAATCAACAAAAATGATATTGATTGTGGATTTTGAAGTTTTAGAGCAGTCAAACAGTTTTCCCCTTTTCTTTACACTCGTACCTTTGGATTTTCAAATTGTAGAAGATTTTAGAAATGCTAATGGAAAAAAGAGCCTCCATACACCTTAAAAGCCTTAAAATATTAAAATATGTTGAGTACTGTGCGGGCTGAGGCCCAGTGTACACCACTTTAATGTGTTAAGAAATCCAGAGTGTGCATTGCCTAGAAACAGTTGCTAGGTCACGATTGTAAAATGTCTTTTCAGAAGACGGGTTTAGCAAACTGTTTTACTGTTTTTTTGGGGTTTTTTTTTTTAACCACTTTAGGTTTTAACAATATAGTATTCCTTTTTCATGGTACTTCTTGAAGGAAAACTTGATATATATATATATATATACACAGTGGGGCAAAAAAGTATTTAGTCAGCCACCGATTGTGCAAGTTCCCCCACCTAAAATGATGACAGAGGTCAGTAATTTGCACCAGAGGTACACTTC
>NW_005187618.1:839263-843521 GCF_000239375.1 Pundamilia nyererei | reverse complement strand
AATACGTTACAGAATACATTTTGGGGCATGTATTCTGTAATCTGTAATGGAATACATTTTAAAAGTAACCTTCCCAACACTGATTATATATATAAGAATGGAAGATGTGGCAGAGGCGCATTTTGTTTTCTAGGCCTTCTGGGGCAGGAGGGTGGGCAGATGTCTTCTGTTAGCATCACATCTTTGCCAGTAGAATACTAAAAAGCCACTGAGACAAAGACTAGTGGAGAAACTGTTTGACAACATTTAAATCATCCTCTCTGCACTATCATGGTGCCCTGTGCAAACTACATTTGTGATAGATATTCAATATAATGTCAGAAAAAGAAATTATACATTCGAATAGCATGCATACAGTGAAGAATACAAAATAACCTGCAACAGCAAAGACTAGACTGGAAAAACAGCTCTGGCAATGATGGCACTATTTATGTTGCTATTTTCATATTTTAGTTAGAAGATCCAAATGCCATGTTGCCATACTATACTGCTATGGTAGCCAACGTTTCAAATGCGGGTTTGACAGGTTTGTGAGTGTACTTTATCCAAAACCTAGTGAGTGATTACTCTCACTAGGTGGCTGTAGCTCTGGCGGTAGCGCAGGTCACCTACTGATCGGAAGGTGAGTGGTTCGATCCCTGGCTCCTCCGGTCTACATATCAAGAGTGTGAATGTGTATGAATGTAGTTAGGAAGCACTCAGTTTAGAGAAAGTGTTTGAATGTGGCATGTTGTATAGAGCACTTTGAGTAATCTGGGAGAGTAGAAAGGTGCTATATAAGAGTCAGTCCATTCACTGTCTGAACAGAGTTTTGTCATGTTACTTTTGCACTATTATGTTCTGGCACATGTTGTTATTACATGGCTTGATTAAGGTACACATTAGGCTGACATCTGGGGCCAGAGCAGGTGGTAATCTTGGTTGAAAAATATCTCACAAAAGAAAGTTGTGCTGACCTTGATGTCCAGGTGACATTCTTGAATGTCACCTGGACATCCTTGTCCTTGAAAAGTGTGTACCACAAGGGACAGTCAAACTCATAAGCCACACTAGGGCCCACATTTCATTCTTATGAACACCATGATCGAGTATGCCCTTGGGACACCTTTTTCTAAAGGTAGTCAGGGTTAACAATGAGGTCATTGTCTGTCTGAGTGTAGTTTATTTGGTTTCTTGGTTTTTGCTCAAGCTAAACTCTAATTTTTGTTGTTTTAGCTAAAATAAATTTATCACTGAAAAACAAACACCTCACAGCTCCAGTCTAGTGCTGATCAGTTTCATTGAATTCAAATTGGTCGATCAAAATCGGTGGTTGACTACCATTCAGCTGCCATCTTTTTTCCAAGAAATATTAGCATTCTAAGGTTGAGATGATAAAGCACCTGAAAAAAAGCTCCATGAAAATTCCTTAACACCTCAATTAATCACAAGGCTTTAGCATATCGTATAGGTCCTCACTTTTAATCACAGGTCTCAGTGCTGCAAAGTCAGTATCTAAGCAGTCTGTTCAACGAGCTATCTTTCAGCAGGAACCTGTGCTTGACTTCAACTCATATCTCAAGAGGAGGCGCCTCTCAGTATTGACAACCATGTCCAGTCATTGTTCACTTTTCTTTGCTACAAATCAATGATCACAGTGTTGCAAAGAGGAGTCATATCAAAAAGAAATCCAATGCCCTCCAGTAAGGGATGTCTTTGCCACTATATTTAAGTGCTAAGAATGAAATGTTAAATTTATGATAGACCTACACAGCATAAAACTCATAGAGGCCATTGATTATTCAGTGACATTGGTTATTTGTCCAGAGCTACCTACAGCCAAAGGATTGTTTAAAAAAGAACTATTACTATATTAATAAATGTTTGGACTTGTTCTGTCCCCTGACTGGAGTTATGTACATATGTTGATATGTACAAACTGCTACATTGAGCCAAACTGATATCATGTGTGTGTTAGACATGCCAGTCCACTGTATCTATTTCACGCTTTGCCTCTCTAAAGCATGACGGAAAAAAACATGCAGAAGTTGCAGTAACCTTGCAGTAAGTTGCACCCTTCAACAACAGACAGAGGGATTTTATTTCAAGCCAACATGAAAATAATCAAGAGAAGGACATTATTGGCACATTTGCATGTAAATACATATTAGCAGCTTAGCCTAATTTGATTACAGACCCTAGAATGTACTTCATATGTTTTGGGGTTTTTTTTGCTTGTCACTGACTTCTGGGCTTTAAATATATTATCTATAATATCTCTCAATTCTATAGTATCTATTACTAGTCACAGACACAGTTTATTTATGGATTCTATATTAGTAATGTAAGTTTTCCTTTTCCCTTTCCTGCAGTTTTTGTTGTATGTTAATGAAGCACACTATTCTGCTGGCCACAGCCATCAGGGATTGCCATTACTATTGGAGGCATTCGAGGAGTAATGGACTACTGAAATCAAAATAAATAAAAAAGTAAAGAGATAAAGAGATGAGGAATCAGACGCTAATGCTGTTGTTTAAAAGATAAAACTTGATATTTATTTCATTTTGTTCTCCTATATATTTATGTATTTTATTTTTGATTTAGTTATGAATACTAAGACCCACCGATTATAATTACAACCTTTACTGAAACACTGTAATTGTTCACTTCACTTGCCACTGGTTTTAATCTTGTGGCTGATCAGTGCATTTCCTGTATATTATGCATGCAGCATTACTGCTGTGGCTACCCACTGAGAAAATAAAACAGCATTATAGAAACTTACAGCAATAAGTAGGCTGAGGTGAGTCCTCAGAGATTCCTAACACCCTCAAGTTAAACCTCCACAGTAAAGCCATAGCTCAACGCTTTTATAGCTTCTTTCTGCAAACTGTCTGATCCTTGCCTTTACTCTGCTATCAAAGAGAAAGAGAAAACATTAAAGTGTAATAGAGAGCAAAATGTCAACACTTTCATTCTCTATTGGCTTCCGGTCTCATTTCCCACCATTGGAAAGATTCTGCTGAGTCTGCAAAGGTGAATCAAGGCACACATGACAGCCCTCTGGTTTCTGAACTCCACCATGTCCCCACTCTACAATCTCAGCCTTGTTTTTAATAATTAAATTCTGTGTTCTTTTTTACAAGCCTCCCCATAGATAGAAGCCTGACTCCCACTGCAAAGTAACAGATGAGAGCTCTGGTGTGTTGTAACAAACCTCTTAAGCTTTTAACATTCTGCCCTTACACTTTCCAGCGCTGCTCATCGAAGTTCAAGGATGAAAGGGCTGTCCTCTTCAGGATCCACTGAAATCTTCCCACAAGTCTTGCATGATGTTCAAGCTGAAGTCAATTAAATCAAACTTGGTTCTAAGTTAACATATGTTAAAGCACTAGAGGCAACATGTTAAACTATAAAAAGAGGATCTGTCAGCTACAATCCTTAAATTTGTGAAGAAAATATCAAAAAACAACTGATAATTCTGCAACAGTAAATGTATTTGATGAAATAGTTTTTAATTGTACATAATAGTGTTTTATAAGAAAAGATTGGGTAAGAGCTTATAGATATACCTATGTGTAACATAGATTTAAACATATGTATGATATAGATTGACTATTTACAAAAGATTATTGTTGGCTGAGTTTTTTTGTTGCCTTCTGTTAGAATTGTTTTCTTTTATACTTTTATTTTGGTCTAGTCCCGCATCCGTGTTGGATGTTTCTTTCTTTAGTTACTTCCTGTTGTATTTGGATATTTGTGTTGTTTTTGTGCTGTCTTTTTGCATCCTGTTTCATTTCCTTGGTTATGTTCAGGTGTGTTTTGCTCCCCTGGTGTGTCTCTGATGGACTCATGTAGTCTCCCTTCAGTCTTTGTCACAGTGTGTGCTAATCCTCCCCGTTATCCCTTCTTGTCTTTTACCTGCCTGATTTTGGATTCTCTTCATTCTCATGTTCCCAAGTTCATATTTTGGATTTACTTGATTCTAGATGAATAACTAGATTCTTTGTGGATTTGTTTGGATCTCATTGATTTGAACATAAGGTCAGTTTTATGTTAAACTGCTTGAGAGTCGTGCATCTGAGTCTTATTTTCTGGTAAAACTTGACAGTTTACACTTCTGAGAGAAAATCCAAAATAAATTCATACTTATACAACTTTTGCACCTGTAACAGGGCGGCCCTTAGCGGCTGGAAACACAGTGAGATGGACCAAGGCAAGTGTAGTGGAACAACGTATTTATTTGCTATACAGCTCTCCTTACAACAATTAACTTGTC
>NW_005187618.1:837944-839243 GCF_000239375.1 Pundamilia nyererei | reverse complement strand
TAAATACATAAATACATTTCACATTTACATATTAATAAATATTTCACACTTTAATGTTACACCAAACCCAATATTATAAAAACCCAGAAACCCAAGCACAACAAGATTCACCACACTCTCTTTACCAATGGACTCTCCCGGAACCTTTAAATGGTGTCTGGACCCCCAGGGAAACATTTGCCCAAACACCTTGAAGAGGACACAGGCAAGAAAGGTGAGTAATCATTAACTTACAAGCACTTATTTGCACCACTTTTGTCCCTAGATTTCACACACACATTTGCATAGTTTTCCTTACTGGTAAACCTTAATCACAATCTCAATCACCATTCTTCTCTCCTGACAGTCAACCACCACATTCCTTGACGAGGAGCAGCTGTGCAGGATCTGAAACAAGGCCACCAACTGATTTTAAAATTCCCAACAAACAGTCAACAAATATTTAAACTTCTTGTGTGCAAATCCATGCTTAAAGTGCAATGCTCATAAAGTGCTTGATAAGGTGCTTTTAATAAAGTGAAAGGTGTGCTCCAAAGTGCTATACATATAATATAAATAAATGCAGTAAGGGAGTCCTCTTCCTTACAGCACCTATTTTTCTTCTTTTCTAAATTAACCTCCTAGGACCTGGTGTCCACATATGTGGACATCACATTTTGGGTTATTTAGAACAAAATACAAAATTTTGCTCTACAAGGGCCTGATATCCACTTACGGGGACATTATCCTGCTACTGTCCTATTGAAATTTTAAACGAATATCCTCATATGTGGCTGTCATTTTTCTTAGAAACAAAAATAAGGTAAAGAAAAAAGATCTGGTAATTCTTTGTTTTTACATTTATCAGGTCCCAATCAGTCCAAATATCAAAGAGAAATTAAAAATGCATGCTGTGGAAGAGTTCAGGTTTTAGGAGGTTAAAGATATATGCTGTAAAATCATTCCACCCTGATAAAATAATTTTTCAAAGAAGTCTTTTACTGCCCCAATACTTGATATTTATGTCCATGATAAGTGTATGTAAACATCTGACCTCAACTGTAAGTCAAGTACACAGTTTAACACCTAACGCCTACCAGACATGCGTAGGTATCAAACATGATCATTATAATCGTTAGAGATCATAAAAAAGAAGTGGAGTCAAAATGCAGCCCTGATGAGAGACAAAACAGAAGCGAGGGACTGAAACACTCACATTTGCTCAAAGATCTGTAAGGTCCAACTCATAATATTATGATCAAACTTAAATGTTTTAAGTGTTTTAAATAGTTTAAAATAAGTGGACATAAAATATTAAAA
>NW_005187618.1:836815-837924 GCF_000239375.1 Pundamilia nyererei | reverse complement strand
GCGAGGGACTGAAACACTCACATTTGCTCAAAGATCTGTAAGGTCCAACTCATAATATTATGATCAAACTTAAATGTTTTAAGTGTTTTAAATAGTTTAAAATAAGTGGACATAAAATATTAAAAGCAGATGAGAAGTCAACAAATGAGATTTTAGCATGTGTTCTAAGACCTTCTAAATATTTAAAGATGTAGTTGAGAATCGCAGTACTTCTGCCCTCGGCACCTAACATCATCTTATAAGCAATCTGCATATTCTCTAATTGCCTCTTAAATCTGTTTATTTTTGACCAATTTCTCAAATTACTTAATTACCAGAGTAGTTAATGGTCTGAAGTTGGTCTCTTATTCTCAAATGAACGACTGGAGTCTTTTTCTTGTTTGAAAGACTATGTTCAGATGCGCCTCCTATCAACCTTCCTCTGAGTGTGGAAAGCCTTTCTATACAAGGTTCAAACAACAAGCAAGGTCAGTTTGATTACAGTCTCCTGAGTGAAGAGTCTGAAACATCTATTTTTTGGGGTTAATCTTCTAATCTTCTCTTTCAGTCCTTTAATGTATCATTACAAAAACACGACTTCAGCAGCCCTTCAAAGATTTGTTGTGGTGCTTTCAGGGAAACAACGACGATTCTTTTTAAAAGTCATGCTGAAGTATTGAACTAGTTTGCCTCTGGAGCTTTTACCTTTATCCCTTTTAAAACAGCATGGACATGATACCCAGAAAAACAAGAGCCCATCCACTAATGGAGCTTTAACCGGATTAGATGCTCTTTCATAACAACACCGAAGGTCAGTCTTCACAGTCACCGGGGGAGACAGAAATGGGGATATGTTGAATCTAACCTAGAGTTTGTTGGGAAGTAGCCACATTATTAGTTATTTGTGTTCTGCAGCAGTGAAAAGTGTTACTGTACTTGAGTTTAATTTTCAGGTAACCATATTTTACTTGAGTAAAGTTTATTATTTATATTTTTTGATTTTTCTCCCTACATTTTAGGACTGTGATCGCTATTTTCTATTCAATTCAATTTAATTTATACAGCACCAAATCACAACAACAGTCACCTCAAGGCGCTTTATATTGTAAGGTAGGCACTACAATAATACA
>NW_005187618.1:834384-836654 GCF_000239375.1 Pundamilia nyererei | reverse complement strand
AATGCATCATGGGAATCCCCCGGCAGCCTACGCCTACTGCAGCATAACTAAGGGAGGATTCAGGGTCACCTTGTCCACCCCTAACTATATGCTTTAGCGAAAACGAAAGCTTTAAGCCTAATCTTAAAAGTAGAGATAGTGTCTGTCTCCCGAATCCAAACTGGAAGCTGGTTCCACTGAAGGGGGGCCTGAAAACTGAAGGTTCTCCCTCCCATTCTACTTTAAATACTCTAGGAACAACAAGTAGGCCTGCAGTGCGAGAGCGAAGTGCTCTAATGGGGTGATATGGTACTACAAGGTCATTAACATAAGATGTCAAACTGTGTGGCTAAGAGGTGGATGAAAGGTGTAAAAAAGGCAGAAGAGGGATTATATTTAATAATTTGATTAAATGGTTAAGTTTACAATAAAGGACCATGTAAGACTGCTGCAGAGTGCCTGTGGTGTTCATGGTCATGTCTGATTATATCAAGTGTAGCAAAGATTGATTTAAATTTAAGCTGTTGCTGCTGAATAAATTTATTCTGTTTTTAGGTGGGAGATCTTTTTTTTTACTAATAGAATCCTGAGATTAAGATATCCCATTATGTTCTTATTATTAGTTAGAACAATGTGAATTAAATTGCTTTTCTTGTGCAATGTTTTAATTTTTTCTGCCTCTTGCCTGATTCTTTGATATAGTTTGTTGTTTGAAATGTCATGGTTGATCCTCTGTGACCTTTTATTTTCCTTCAATAGCTTTTCTTCTGTTTATGAACCAAGAACTAAGTTCAGAGTTAAGGCCACCAAAAACTATATTTTCTAAGACGAATTGTACTCCTTTGCTGGTGTTGTTTTAACTGCCATACCTGAAAACTGGAGCTGGGGACACAATGGTTTATAACAGAGGGCCATGGCTCTGTTCAGTGTGTTTTGACAGCTCCACCTTTTAGTTAGAGATCTTTGAGTTTTGTGCATCTACAGTAGTTTCTCTGCAGATGTTATTTGCAGATGTTAACTGTTGTCATGGCAGAAGATTGTTGCCCCTTTGTGCAACCAAGTAAATTTTACGAGAATGAACCTCTTTTTAATTTACCTTGATGGATTTCAGAAGCGCATGAATAACATCAGTAAAACTTGCTTTCTTTTATTTTTAAGGCAATCAGTTACTTGCTACTCCTGTTATAATAACTACAACTAAGACACAGTATGTTGCAGGAACATTCATTGTTTAAAATAATAACAATTCTTTACTAAGTCAAGAGTACATCTGACTTGAAATAGGTGTAGGTTTTTTCATTACATAAACTTGTGTATGTAAAACACATTGTTAGTACAACATATGTTTTAACATGTTTCTTTTAAGGCAATCTGTTTGCATGCTTCTTTTAGTATGGTTGACTAACTAGAATTCACAGTGCAGATTACACTGCAGTCAGTATATTGAATAGTTTGTAAGAACATAATGTTATCAGCTTCAATCCAGAATCACAAGTGTCAGTCTTCCTATGTTTAAGGAACTGCTGCACTTTCATTATAACTATAGAGATCTGACCAGTTCAAAAAAAGTGACAGAAGCTTTTGAGGATAATGAAGCATTGCAGACTTCCAATCCATTCCCTGAACTGTGCTTATCACTCTGTAGAAAAGTAATACGTCTGGACTCTTTTCAGCATCACATCTTTTTGAATGACACCCCTGGGAGAGTGTGCCGAAGAATATACAGTACAAAGAAGCTGCTTATTATGACTCACCACTTATTTCTTTCCTTTCCACTGCAGCTATTCTATTTGAAAAATATTTACATTTTCCTAGATGGAAAAATTGTAGAAATTAATGTGACAGAATGATTCAGCCTGTGCCAACAGATGAGCTCTGGACTCTGTTTAGAAACTGCTGAGAGAATTTAAACATGAGTAAAACGACACCTTTTGCACTGTCTTCTTGTTTGTAAAAAACGAATTAAATCCCTAAATAGCCACACAACTTCAGTTTCTGCAGTGGAGATTATTTTTCACTACAGTGGTGCCTTGACTTACGAGTTTAATTCATTCCTTGTGACTCAAACTACTCATATGTTTTGCAAAATAACTGCAAGCACAAATGGACTTGAAATGGTAAATGACATACAGCTGATCAGCCGATCACATGGCAGGTTATTAGACATGGTTATTAGCATGGTTATGAGCTGATCTCAGTGTTTCAGAAACTGCTGGTCTGGAAGACAATAGTAACCAAAGTAAAGGCTTGTTTATTTGAATGTGAATGAATGTGAGCAAAAAATATGATAT
>NW_005187618.1:818483-832160 GCF_000239375.1 Pundamilia nyererei | reverse complement strand
CTGGATCATCAGAGCTGAACAGGTGATGGAGAAACAGGTTTACCTTTTAGGTGACATGAATGAGTTGAAGGGAAGTTATGAACTGTTTCTGAGAGATAAATAACACCAGGATCCTTTTCTAAGTAGCTGACAGCTGGTAACTGTGCAGGGGTCTAGCAAAGTTTTGTCAGGGGGGCCAGGTAGGGTATTAACAGGGAAAGGGGGGAACAAAGAAATACTTTTCTTTCTTATTCTCATTTAAACTGTCTAGTTTTTAATAAATAATTATCTGAATCTTACAACCAAAGTTTTTATCTGAACAAGACAGTGTACATCACTGTCACAGCAGCATCTGTTTTCATTCAAAGGCTTTATGGCTTTTCCTATAATACCTGGTGGGCTGCTCTCTAATCAAAATGCCCAGGCTGATTTTTTTTCCCCAGTCCAGCCCTGGGCACGACACACAGGGCTGGACTGTGTGTCGATAAGTTTTATCGTTGCTAGATAGCAGGGAGCAGACGACTGAGTTTATTAAACTCCACCGAAATAATTTGCAAATTTCATTAAAATTTAATAAACTATCATCTTGTCTTTATTTTTAGTTAGCACATACCTTAAACACTTAAAGCTGTAAGCAAATGATAGTTATATAAGAGCAGATGCATGCTGGTGCAATAAGCTGTACGTTTTACGTCCAATGGATGCATGATCTGACTAGTCGACTATCAAAATAATCGTTTGTGGCAGCCCTAAGTCACAACACTGGTACATTAAAAATAAGGACTTGAGCATTAACAACACAAAAAGTCTTTGTGATGGCCGGTACAGAAATTTCAAGTCAAGCAAATATTAAACAAAACAAGATGATGGAAAACAGTACAGACTAAACTGTAACCAATTAAAATTTAAAGGTCACTGAAAGTTTACTTAAATGCACTTTTGCAGTGAAGACAGTAGATATGGATCTAAGCCTTTTGCAGCCCTTTCACTCTGCAAAATCTTCTTTTCATGAGTCCGTTAGTCATGTGTATGAGGGCTAGAGTGGCTGTCACATCAGCTGCAAATGGGGGCGGCAGTATCATTAATGTGCTAGTTAAGTCCAAAAGTGTGTGTTGCCAGCTTGCTAGACTCTGAGCTTGGAAAAAGAAAAAGGAAAGTATAAGAGTATTGCATTTTCACATTACTCTCATATTACTCTGTCCATTTGCACCTAAAGGACAAAGGTCAGTCTTTCGAGGATGCCAATGTTCACATTTTGGACAGAGAAGACAGATGGTTTGAAAAAGGAGTGAAAGAAGCCATTTGTCTATGTATTTTAACAGAGGGGGTTGCAATAATCTTCTCATGCACCTTAACGCCCACTCACACCTTGCTTCAGCTGATCTTAGTAAGTCACATGACCTTGACTCGTGTGATGAAGCACATGATCAACAGTGGGTTAACGACCCCCTTAAGGGAAAACTCCAACTAGAGCTTAAATGCCAGGGACTCTCCATCATTTGGTCTTTGAACTGAAGAAGCTTCTCGAATGAGACGTGAAAAGTCTTGAAGAAACTTAAAAAAGTCCAGACGCTTTCCTTTCCAAGCTCCTTAGACTGCCGTTACCATGACTGAGAACCGACAGATATATTCATATTACTCACTTGCTTCCAGTAAAAAGAGATTAACAGCCAATGGCATGATGGATTTCTAAGGCTAGGATTTGTAGTTAAAGGATAATGACTCATTATCCCAAAAATAAATATGGAGGTTCAGGTAATCTATATGTGTTCAATAGATTTTCGGCTTCAGCATGCTAGCATGTCACCAATAACGTTTGTGTAGTTTACTAAAGATTAGATTAAGTTTATAACACTTCAGGTCATTGCATTGGAGGCTTAGTGTTACAACTGTAGCTCTACAACTGAACAATGAACTTGTGCACATCCTCTGTCATCTCATACAGAGATTTGTTGTCTTTAATAAACAAAGGGTCACATAAAACTGACTTTCTTAATTACTATTACTGGTATCCAACTGTGCACATAGCTTTGTCATGAATAGGATGTAATTTTATATCAGTGAGCTGAATGGGAATTTGTTTGTTTTTCTTTTATAGACTTAAAAAAAGAACACGTGTCTTTATTAAAGCAATATCTCACTTATTTTTTGGTAATGTGCAGAACACTGGCAGCAGAATGAAAAGCACCTTTCAATGTATGCTCTTGTCTAATAAAAAAAAAAATGTCCACACATATTGTCTTGATGCATGCTCAATCTTCCGGGTAAGGAATCCTCAAAAGTTGACCTTGTTCATTTGGATGTAGGCTTTTCATTGGGAGAAATGTTTCGTCACTAATCCAAGTGACTTCTATGCTACATCTAGATGAACAGAATCCAGCTGTTGTAGGAGAGAGCAGTGTGTCATTAATCAGTATGGTATGAATCATCATTAATTTGCAAATTCTGAACACGCTTTTTGCTTTCCATAATAATTAGTTAATACACCTTTCAGCTTTTCATGTATTTTTTAAACAGTTAAACACTTGGGACTTCTGTTTCTTAAATTCTTAAAATATTTTGTGTAATAGATATATTTGTTTCATTTTCTGATTGAATACTGTGGGTGCTCAACATTGTTACTATGCCATAACAAGTATTTCCATCTTTAAAGTTGGGGTTGCATATATGAAAGGAAGACATAAACCCACGGAGAATAAACATTTTGTTCCTCTTTGTGTTTTACTTTCATGCCCTCTGCGAACAGAAAAGCAAACCGACACGGCTGCTCCCTGCTTCTTCACGTCTTACATACACTGTCTGTTGTGTGACTTCACAGTAAATTGCCTTATCTTATCCGAAAGTGACAAAATGTGAATGAGTCGAGTCTGCCTGAAAGCTGTTCACAGATAAAGCCAAGTCAGCCTTGCTGTGACACTGACACACAGTAACCCTTAAAGATGTCATTTTCTCTTACAGTTCAGTCAGCTTAAATGCTTATTGCCTTAATGCGTTGACAACATCGTCGCATCTTGAGTGAATTGCATTCCCCCAATGAATCAACTGAAAGAATGGCCACCATCTGAATGCATCTCTGTAATTCTGTCAAAAAGGAAGAATTCAATTATTTTCTGACAAATGGTGTTGTGTGTATCAGTAAGGGTTCGATTTCAAATCAATATGTCTCTGTAGTTCAGTCAGCAGTGGCAATTACTTTTCTGCTGCATTCATAAGCAGGAGAGATTTAGTAACATCCCGCTTTAACGTCACATCTTTGCACTGGGGATAATAAGTGTTTTTCCATCTGCTGCCAGACAAAGGACTCCTTTTCTCCAATCATGATTCGCTGGGACTGCTTCTCCCCTTCAGCTTCAATTATTATTAACATGATCCTGATGATGACAGGTGACTGGAATCTGTTCATATTGGGGACACTGGGCACTAAGGTACAAATGTTTTTATTAGCACTGTTAATGTGCAGCATGTCTTTAAGCTCAGTTTTTAAAACCTTACAATCTAACTTCCTTCCTCTCATCACCACCAACAGGTCTCAGTAGATGGCCACCCCTCCCTGTGCCTGGTTCTGCCTGAGGTTTTCTCTTGTTAAAAGCACGTTTTTCCTTCCCACTGTTTAGCCTATAATATAAAATGCATTGACGTTAGTGTTGTGATATGGAACTATATTTACTAGGGACAACACACAAGCGGTTTAAGGCCTGGACAATGGCTGAAAATAAATCACTTCATCCAGGTCATAATTTTATAAATTCTGCACTCAGAAGTCTCCAATATCCTTGAAACTCAGATGCTGCGCATCTTATATGGAATGATCTTTATATCATAACTCGCACAGGACTTATGATATAAAGATCATTCTAGATCATTTTACGTCACTCGTTTCTTCACTTTTTCCCGACACGCTTGTATTTAAATCCGGCTCCCTCGTCTCTCTGTGTACCTGGCGTTTATCAATCCATTTGCTATCTTCAGAACATCTGGCCCCCTTCCTTCTTTCACATAATGGTATGAACCCAGTCTGTCTTTGCATGTCATTGGCCAGCGAACCCAACTTTGATAACCCTACAAACATTTCTGCATTTTAGTTTCTGTCTTGATTTATGTTCAAACTAATAGCAGAATCTCATATTTAATTTTTTTTTTTTTTATAAATCAGTCAGAACATCTAGTTTTATCCTTGGTTATGAGACCATTACAACCAACAATGACAAAAAAAATAAACTAGAAAAACAAGGAATCGCTTTAATCTTTATCATTTACTGTATCAAACCCCACTGAGCTCAGACTCATTTGTGATGCACCTTTATGGTAACAGCTGGGCGACTCACTGTAGGATATTTGTGCAGTCCATATGTCGTGGTACAGTACACAGCGTCCGTGTTGCATATGGTGCCCTGAAACTCTAGACTCTAGGGCGGTTCTGTGTTGATGCAATATGCTTTAGGCAATGTCACCCAGATTATCACTGTAATTCTCATAAAAACAATGGACAATACTGGTCCATTAACAATGTTCAGCTGGTGTGAGGCATGCAAATAAACCCATCAAACCGAGAAGGCCATACTTGAAATTACCCAGTGAGCACTTGACAAATTACAAACCTAAAAACTGCCTGTATTTGATATGATTACAGATGTTTTTACTTATATTTGAACAGTGACAGCTATTCAGTGCACAGAGGGTTTTGAGGCAAGGTCACTTTCATAATAACTGCAGTGTAAGTGGCAGTGCTGGAGGTATTTCCATCATTTACTGCTTTCATTTGGTTTATAAGAGCATTGGAATGGGCACCGCTATAATTTCTGATGTGGGGGAATGGATGAGAATGACCCATATATTAGTACACTCTTCTACGGAGTGTCAGGATTGCAGACAATGTGTTTTTCAAGAGTAATTACTTCCAGCAAGTGAAACTGACTGCAGTTGAAGTTGAAGATGTAGCGGGCACTATCTAAAGCCCTTTACGTCACCTTGATAAATGCCTGGAAAGCTGTCCAATATCACTCAAAGACTAGTTTTTCTCGTTTTCCACTAAAGGCTGTGAATGCCCTTGTGCCAGTGGCTGGCAACTTTTGCTCCATTTACTATCTGAGAAAACAGTCCCAATTCTGAGAATAATTCTGTTAACTTTATGAACAGAGAAAACAGTGGGTTATTCATCATTTCTCACCACTGAGAAATCATTTCAGAAATATTGCAATACCTTTGGTCTTCATGGATGCATGATCCAATTACCTTCTGATAAGATGGCTGAATAGAACTGAGGAATTGAAGTTGAAATGTCATTTTAAGTTGAAATGTCAAATGAGATCATGCTGAATGTCTGAACAAGGACAGGGCAGAGAGAGAAAACTCACTGACATACACAACAGTGCCTGACAGTGAGACGTGTCTCTTGACAGGGAATATTTTAAGATCTTACTACTTAACCTTTAAAATGTAGAAATATATGAGGGGCCATATTCATCATCAGGTGATGGCCACCATATGCCTGCCAGTGTCAGAGGACAATGACATGTCATATATGGCGCATTTACAATTATAACATTCATGCATTCACTGTAACTTTTTGCTGACCTTGTTGATTATTTTCATTTCGTCTTTAAAAATAAATTTTCTCCAGTGCTGTAAGAGCTTTGACAAGGCTGAGTTTTCACTTTTATGATTTAAAGTAAATGAATTTTCTTATTAAATTCCCCCATGATGTTAATTCATATATTACTACAAAACAAAACAAAATATAGTTTGATGTTGAACACCTTCTCAATGCCGGGATCAGCAAAATGTACAAATTTTATTGTTTGTGCAATTCCTTATTACGTTCTTCTGAGTTTTCTTTAGATGCTAATGTTTTTTAAGCTTTATCATCTCTCCATTCATTTTTTTTTTTTACCACATATCATCCTGCTACAGAGTCGGTTCTTTGTCTGCATAACAGAAACTCTGATGGATTGAGGTGTAGCATGCATTAATGCAGCACAAACAAGTGCAAGTAAGTCATCATTGGTGAACCTAACCCTACTCCTGAACCCTAACCATATACTTTTGAGATGAATAAAAAAGTCTTTTTATGGGGAGGGGAAAAAGGGAAATGAAGAGCTAAAACAATACTGCAAGAAAACATTCAACTACCAAGAAGAGGTGAGGTTCGCTAACAGTCACTGGCCGAGTTAGTATTAATGGCTCAAATGGCTTTTCCTTCTGTCCATTCTTTCTCCTTCCCCTTTCTTGTATTTCTCTTCTCTGTCATTCTCTGTGATAAAATGGTCATTTGAAGGTTATTTTACTTTATGCCACTTTACAAGCTGGGGTCACCCTTAAGGGTTTTAGTTTATGTAAATGTAGTCACTATTAGATTTAGAAATAGCACTATTTCAATCCATGCCGCTGGTATGGATGACTTGATCCTGATATAGAATCAGTTCCTTAAAATACACTGTAGATGTGATATAATAAAAACCTTGCGAGAATGATATAATATTAGTAAAAGTTTTAATTTGTCCAGTCCCTGCTTTAAAATGTCACATTTCTGGAAGTTAACTTCAGTTTGTGGTTAATTTCGTCACTCTTCAAGTTTTCCTGCGTGCAGCTGACCTTTGAATGTGTATTCTTTTGGTCAGATGAGATGTCAGAAGCCTTCAGTGTTCACAGCCACTTCACTCTCACACTTTGAGTCACTGTGCAAAATGTCCTGCTATAGTCATTCGCACATGTTAATAAACTGGCTGAGGCAACCATACACATGGACATGATTTCCCCATTTAAATGACATGCAAAGGTCTCTTCTGTAAATATGAGTTAGTGTAATGTCTAAATGACAAAATAGCTACAAAGAAGCTGGTCAGTACCGCTTCAAGGCACACTGTGTACATGTGAAAGCACCTGGAGCTAATAACATATACAACAAATCTCTTCATTTTTTCTGAGAATACTGAAGGTTAGGAGTGGAACACAATTTCTTCTTTGAAAGACAAAAACGGCCAAAGCAAACAGAACCCTAGTCCTCCTAAATAAGACAGACTTGATGAATAGTTGGACAGAACTGAATAACAACTGTAAACGCTCTGAAAATCTCATTATCAGAAAGCGACACTGTCACCTGATATGAATTGCTAATTTGATACCTACTGATGTTTTTGCAGACAAGCGGCAGCGTGTAATTTGTTTGTCCGCGTGATTATATTTATCTTGCGCTAATGCTAAATGATTCAGTTATTGTCTGATACGGGACCGAGCCTGGAAATGAAAAATGGAATAATCTCCCCGTAAATAAAGCGCCTCGGTCCATTCATTAGTGCTCAAACTCCTGTGTGTGCTGTTGTCTCTGCAGCACATCAGAGCGCTGTTAAGACTTGGAAACCGCACAGTTTATTGCATTGCCTGAAAAATTATATGATTACAGGCCAAAACTGGCCCCTTGTGGGCTCTCAAGTTTCAGCATGCCCCTGCTGTGGGTAGATTGGCTTTGGGCAAGAGTGGATGATTGCTAATAGAGACATTACCAACGATGCTATTTATTGTCCCTAAATAAAACTATCTAATATAATAGTTTATTACCCCTGAGTTACAACAATGGTTTAAAACATCCCTCCAAAATGGTTTATACCTCACCAAATATTAAACAATAAGATAACACAAGTCGTGCCCCCTAGCCCTCGCCGAGGATTCAAAAAACAAGATAAAAATGAATTTATTGTCCCTGTCCCCCAGTGTGGCATCTTTACCTTCATGCCCCCGCCATCACGGTTTGTGATTACTAGCCTCTCCTGTTGCAGTATGATTCAATGACTGTTGAGGGAAAGACCAACACTGTAACAATTAGAAGGAAACTAACTCAGACAACTCATTCTTGGACATTTACTAACTCGACAGTCTAAAGAGTGTCACACTTTTGCACAATAACCAAAGAGAAGTGTGTACAGACTACATGGCAACATTCTATCACAATTTAGTTTTATAAGTGCAAATCTTTATTAGTCAAATGAATGAATTATTGTGCTGAGTTGCACCTTAGTGTGCGACATGGAATCCCTGATGCTATGCAGCCTTTGTTATCGCTCATTATCTGCTATTGTGCAAAACAAATTTTTCTTTTTTTTATGTATATAGATTACCCCTCCACAAGTTCCTTAAGAGTCAGGGAAGCTTTCATCAAGTACTGCTAATCTCACCGGATCTCTCTCTCTCTCTCTCTCTCTCTCACACACACACACACACACATACACACACACACACTTCTTTGTTTGTCGTCAGCTCATCAGCAGTAATCAGAAAAAGGAAACCTGCTTTTTATTATATCAATTATACCCCCCGGATGTGGAAGAGTAAATTATCTGTCACCGATCTTAACATGTTATTATGCAGACTAAATGAACATTCACTTGTTATTTTGACAAACACAGAACCTTTTCACACAGTGTGAAAAGGTTTAAGACAATAAATCTTGTTAAGCTACAAGGAATTTGCAGTGTGAGGGTCTCATAGATTTCACTCTTGAAATTTATGAGACCCTCATAAATCTAATATCTGATTAAACTATGTTGATGTGCCAAGAATGGAATTAAACTATGTCTTTTTTTTTGGAGAAACCGTCCTCTACCCCCATTAGACTGCTAATGCTGAGGTTTTGATGGGGCGATACCTATCATTCAAGAGAAGACTGCAGTGATAGTGCGTCCTCAGAGCCAGTATGAATGATAATGGGGTTGCAGTGGCATCATCATTTGGCTAAAGCTAAAACCAATTAAAACAAACCTTTGCTTTTGAAAATAAAAAACAAAATTTCTCTTTCCTAAATGCATCTCTACTGCATTTAATCGTTTGCAATTACTAAACTCTCTTCCCCCTCTACATTGGAGAGACCAAACAGCCACTTCACAAGCTCATGGCACAACACAGAAGAGCCACCTCCACAGGACAAGACTCAGCAGTCCATCTGCATCTTAAGGATAAAGGACACTCTTTCGAGGATGCCAATGTTCACATTTTGGACAGAGAGGACAGATGGTTTGAAAGAGGAGTGAAAGAAGCCATCTATGTCCACTGTGAGCGACCATCTTTGAACAGAGGCGGGGGTTTACGACACCAACTCTCTGCCATCTATAATCCAGTTTTGAGATCCCTTCCCAGACGCCTTAACGCCCACTCACATCCTGGGCCATCTGACCTCAGGAATTCGCATGATAAGGTGGGGCCAGGTTTCACAATGAACACACCCGAAACTCTGGCTGATTGGGACCCACACCCAGTTTCACC
The DNA here is from genome assembly GCF_000239375.1 of Pundamilia nyererei. Lineage (NCBI taxonomy): Eukaryota > Metazoa > Chordata > Actinopteri > Cichliformes > Cichlidae > Pundamilia > Pundamilia nyererei. Next base: position 822,929 of record NW_005187618.1, on the reverse strand, counting down.
TTGGCTCAGGCGATTAGAGGATCATCAGGGGGTCCTTTTGTCCCTCTGTGGGGGGTTACTCCCACTAGGTTTATATCTGGGACTCTCCACCATTTGACCTTAGAACTGAAGAAGCTTCTCGGATGAGAGGTGAAACGTCTTCAAGCAACTTAAAGAAGTCCAGACGCTTTTCTTTGCAAGCTCCTTTGACTACGATGACCTGGATGACTGAGAACCTTCCCAGACATATCTCTTCCCCTTTCTCCTTCAAATTATTGGCCACGACAGAGGGCTACCCCTACCTGAGCCTTGTTCTGCTAGAGGTTTCTTCTTGTCAAAAGGGAGTTTCTCCTTCCCACTGTTGCCAAGTGCTTGCTCAAAAGGTTGCATGATGGCTTTACTTTACAATATAAAGTGCCTTCAAGTCACTGTTCTTGTGAATTGGTGATTGGATAAATGAAAGTGAAATGAGTTGAAAGGTGATGAGATAAACAAAAATAGTTAGACTGAACTAAATTACCCCAAACCAAAAGTACAAGAAATTCATCCCTCTTTTGACCAGTAATAATTTGAAGGTCTGAAGCCCAACTGTGAATTCACTCACTGTGGTGGTTGAGGTGTGAAGTGAATTGAATTTATGTGCCCTCTGAGATGAGTTCCCATTATGTCTGCATGGTGTGATGAGAGATGTGCTCAGTAGGAATGCGTACAAGCAGGAGACTTCCCATTACTTCCTGGCACTGGCCATATAATGGCTACTTCTGAAACACCCAGGCATCATGTGCAGACTCTGACCAACTCGTGAATATACTGTATCTAGATACATCATTATTGATTTACACAGACGATCTTTTGATGGATGCCGTTTCCTGTTGTGTTAGTGCTGGGATGGGAAAGTTGTTTGGCTGGTCAGGAACCAAATACATGCAGTCTTTGATTCTCTGTCTTTCAAATAAAAACCCCCCACAAATTTTGTTATATATATTATTCAGTAAGAACATCCACCCAATGGCAAACTTACATCTGCAACATTGTACAATTTTCAGAGTAATTAGTTTCAGCTAGTTATTCAACATTTAAATATTACTTAGGGTTATTTTGAGTCGAATGAAGAATGACTTGTTTATTTTCTCAGATTTTCACATGGTTGGCACAATCATGTAATCATCTGTTTTGATTAAAAATTCAACATTTATAAATACAAAAAAAAGAAAAAGAAAATCACCATCCAGTGAAATATCCCACCACCTTAGAATCCATCAGTGAAGCCTGCTCAGTGAGATCTGTGTCCCATCTTTTTATAGTAGTTTTATGGTTAATATTTGAAAATAACAAAGCACAATATCTGGACCAGCTTCCAGTGCCTCCAGTCAACTTATAGGACAAATGCTAATCCATTTTACCAGTCTGGAAATCCCATGTGATGTACAAGATGCATGATTCAACAGGCTAAGTATAGCCAAAAAGACAGTTGTAATATTTATGAGAACGTTTGCTAAATCTCTGCTGAAAAAAACTCTTTTGCAGGCTGAGGGAGGGCTGTGGAGGTGGAGCTGACAAGGATAGCTGTGATAAACAAGCACTACTCTAATGGAGGGCTCTACAGCAAAATATGGATCTTCAAAGCTGACTTCAGGGATAGCGCTTTTAAAAACAACAACAGCAACAAGAAACTAAACATTTCTTGTTGTTTGCCACAAAATATCAGACACTCAAAAATCCTCTATAAGATTTCTTCATCAATAAAACCAAATGTACTTAAGAATTGCTTTTTAAGAAATTCTGAATATAGAAGAGCTACTGTCTTGGTTTTTATCAATACATCTCTCCCTTTTAGCCAAGCTAACATCACAACTGCAGGAATGTTGATTTGCAGCTAATCTCTCCTACTGACTTTAGTGAGTTCCCTCACTTTTCCTCCTGTTTCAGCACATACAAGTCAGAAAGTAGTGTTTGCAGACTGCTGTAAAGTGCAATCATCACTATTTCACTCAACAACTCCAAGCCCAAGCCCTGGGTTGACAATGATGAGTAGGACAAGGGACATCAAATAGTGGTTTTTAGTCCTGTGGGGTCTGAGTCATCTTCACTGAACAACCCAAACCTTTGCAAAATGTCCAGCTGCTCTGAGACAGGCATGGTAGGTTCTCGTTAGTCCTTGACCTTAATCAGATGTCCCACAAGTGATAATGTCCTTGTAGGAAAACTGCTTGTAATGTCTTGTGTTTTCACCAGGAGAAGCAGCCTTCTGAGGTGAATTAAAAAAAAAGGTTTATGGGATTTAAAAATCACAGCATTTTTTTAAATTTACATCTTACACAGCATCTCAATTTGCTTGGATTTTGAAAAAAAAATTGCAAGCATCCTTTCGGCTTTAAATTCAGATTCTGACCGACCCCACAAGGCATATGGTGCAGCTCAGTGTTTGCTTAACTGAAGGAGGCTGAAGAAGAGATCCTTTGACTCATGTGTTGCCACTTTGTAGTGGCTTTTATCATATGGTCGCATATAATAAAGCGCATCAAGTGATCTGGTTTGACAGTGGTGTTGAACCATCCACTAACACACAATATAAGGCTGCCTTGTTCACGCCTGCAGATGTATGTTTCTGTGAGGTCAGCTATTATCCAACATACGCTTTCAGAGGCATCATAAAAATGCCAGATTCTTCAAGTCAAAAATATGCTCTTGGAAATCATATTTACATAAAGCTGTAACAGTGTTACTTCAGACATACAAAACAACTGCAGTAAAATATATTTTGAATCACATTAAATAGAGGGTCCTGGCCACATTTTACAGCCAAACAGCCATAAGATTCATACATCACAATGAATTATACAGTAGACACATCAACACCAGCATAATGTATTTCCTGCAGTTTCTGCTGCCAGTAGTATGTTGGAGAAACAACAACAAATCTCGTGCCTGCGGACGAGATTCAAATGTCTGTACTGTACTGAAAAAAGGGAACCAAATACATTATTAATGTGTCACTTCCAGCTTCGCAAAGTAAAACATACAATAAAGGAGATGGAAACCTGTCCCACATGGAGGTGTGGGCAGCAAAGAGAATCAGTAGTCTGAATAATAAAGAGAAAATGGCAGATATGAAATAAAGATAATAATGTTTTTCTCTGGTCTCTCATGGTTGTATTTATTTTTTTATGTTTGTCTTCTCTGCTTCCCTTTTTTCTTTTCTTCAGGAAAATAAATAGAAGGTGATCAAAACTGAGCAGAGGTGGGAAGTAACAAAGTACAAATACTTTGTTACTGTACTTACATACAGTTCTCAGGTATGTGTACTTTACTTGATTTTTTATTTTACTTTTACTCCCCACATTTTTAAACAAATATCTGTACTTTCTACTCCTTACATTTTCAAAACAGGCTTGTTACTTTTAGTTTGACGCATTTGGGTCAAGTTATCATTTTGTCACTGCAAACCTTCAAACATCAAACCGATTTGAGCCTAAACAGAATGACTTGAAAGGCGGTCCTGTTCGTTTATTAATCACCAGAGGATGTCGCATAAAAAGAGATAAAAGCCGGACAGGTTTTTTTTTCTTTTTGGGTTTTTTTTTTGGCACAACACTGGAATGACTGCAGTGCTCTATTTCAGCATCTAGCTCGCCCTAAAGGGAATTACTTTTTTTAAGTGTCAGGGTAATTTCAAATGCAACATTTCTATCAGCTCAACAAAATCAGCAATTTTCTTTGATTGTTTTTATTTTCATTTTAGAAAATTGAGAAACTTTAGGCTCCAGTAAAAGATATTTGCTCAAGATGATATTATAAGTCTTGCTTTTACATCCCACATATCTTGCACATAGTGTTGTACATGTCTACTTTTAGTGTCACGCGACTGCCATATTATGGCATCTGTGCCAATCTGCGAATGGTAGCTGTGTGCCTCACTGACTGATACATTAAGAAAAATGTAATCCTCATCATACATCTCCCCAGTGCTAAAATGTAGAATTGAATAGATTTTAGCTAGCCAGCTAACTTTCAATTCATTTCAATTCAATTCAATTTAACCCTACAATAATAAAGGAACCCCAACAATCAACAAGAAAAGCATTTTAAATTTGATTCTGGATTTAACCAGGAACCAATATTCTCTCTCTCTCTCTCTTTAATTCACTTCTAACTTGTAGTTATTCTCAACATCACAAACTGTCTTTTTTCTTGAATGCCTGGGAAAACAGCCAGAAAAATTGGAGCATTTTACTTTTAAAGCTTGTTTGTATTTCAGAACTGAATGAGCATTTGGATATGGCTACGAAATCCAACTTAACACGTGTATATACAGCAGGATTGACGGATTGATCAAAACTGTGCAGGTGAGCTGGCATGCAGGAGAAGTGGAATCCTACAAGGAAAAAGAGATGAGAGGACAAATGGAAAAACAAGCTGAAACAGAGGCAAAGCCTGAGCCATGGCAGCCTGAGGTTTTCACATTGC
>NW_005187618.1:816297-817159 GCF_000239375.1 Pundamilia nyererei | reverse complement strand
TATATAAAAGATGCCACTATCATGTTACCAGCTGGTTTGAGTTTCACATTTTGAAGCCTAAAAGTTATCAGTTAATGCTAACAGTGTTGGTCAATAAGTTGAATTCATAACCAGTACAGTGAAAAGGCACAGATATCCATTTCTGACAATTCGTGCCAAGCAACAAACGAATATAATTTTATTTAAAATATTCCAAGAGATGCAGATTAGTTACTGAATGAGGCTTCAAAGTGCATTCTAGAAACCAATGGGTGATATCACCATAGCTGCATACATTTTTTATACAGTCTACGGTTAATATCAGCTGTCTCTGTAGATTCCTGCTGTACCTGCAACTATTTGAATTGCACTGCGCATATAAAGTAAACTCTAGTAATTATAATGCTCAGTCAGCATCAAATGTGTTACATATTCAGTGTGATATTTGTTTTACTCCAGTATCTACTTTATAAATGCATGCATTAGTAAAAGCATCCTGCAGCAGGACTCTGTAGTGAAACACTTGACAGCTTGGTTTTTATGAGAGTGTGACAAATTTCCAATGTTTCAAGAGTCGGGTTAAGCAAAAAATTCTGCTGCATTATTGAAGAGGACATTTCCTAAATTCTGCTGTCTCTGCAGCATGTACCCGAGGGGAGATTGATGGGCAGGTATTACCGAAGGAGAAATATTTTCATAGATTCTTTCTATTGCCTTCCTCCTTTTTGCCTGCAGAGCAATTTATCAGCAGGTGGTATTTCAGATGACACTCTATCAAACAAAGCCTGAGAAAAAATGACTTTCTGCTCTTAACTATGATGCCTGCCACGTGTGCTTGCATTGGTGTGTTTGTGTGTGTAGGCTGAGAACATTATTTAAAAAA
>NW_005187618.1:812616-814526 GCF_000239375.1 Pundamilia nyererei | reverse complement strand
AATTTTTTTTTTTAATATAATGAAAAATCTTCAAAATGTTATTTAATACAATGCAGTGTAGCAGCTGAACGATTAGAGATTCATTACAAGCACATAGACCTCGCATCCTTGCATGAGTGCTTGATCAGCAGTGCAATCACATTCAAATTGAAGTCACAGAAAAATGCCTTTAACGAAAACGGAGACTTTACAGTGTAGAAGCTGCGCGATTTAAGTAATAATAAAGTGAGGTTGTAAGGTTAACAGAGCTTTATGACAGTTTAACATCATCAAGGTACACCAAAAGCATACCAGTAAATGAATATGTTGCCATGGCTACATAATTTAACATTAAAATTCAGGTTCATTATATTTCTAAAGTATCAGCTTGTGAACCTTTTTCATATCAAAGAGTACAGGTTGGTCACAGTATAGTTTGTTCAGCTTTTAGACTTCATCGCAACTGTTTAAACTCAAGAAACGACCTGAACACAAACATTTGATTCTGCACTTGAGGAATAGTTTCTCTAACTTCAGTCATGTTAAAGGGGGCCCACTGTTTGGTTTATACTCATGCTCATATCTATCATGAGAACACAGAAGCCCCATCAATCCACCATTCCTTCCTAAATGGAGGAATTCATCTTCTATCACCAGGGGAGAGAGCTTCGGAAATAGCTGTGGGTGGTGAAAAGCTTAACTGAGGAGTTGCATCAATACACAGTATGAGACAAATAAGGATTGTTCTGAAAAAAGCTACTTTAGCCCAAGAATAAAAACATGGAAGTGTAAATGAGTAAATAAGGTTTAAAACAAAGTTCAACAGCCTGAATCAGAGGATGCTTGTATTGTCAGATCAGATCAAAAACGCTGCTGAGCTCAGTTCATTAGGAGGGAAGAGTGCCTTTATGTTTCTTTCTGTGTGATCCTGCAGTGTTTTCAGCTGTTTTTTTTTTATTTATTTATTTTTAGAAATGCTTCAGTACTAAGTAGCAAGACAAAAACTGATAAATAATGGATATTTTGAGCTAGAACAAACTAAAATAGATGGAAAGAGCTGGCATATAAAGACAAACAAATTGACAAGAGACAAAAAGGTCAAGATGTGTTTGAATGTGATTTGTTCTCACTATCTTTTGTCCTTTTCTATTTGATGTGTTATAGGATTAAATTTAAGCTGACTTACTAACACTTTGTATTGTTGTCACTATTAATGTTCATATCTCCCACCATTGTCCTCAAGAAATGAAACGCTAAACTATTTCACTTTGTTTGTGCCACTTTGGAGAGAGTGTAATAAAGAAGATCAAATAAAGACGATATGATTCAGCGAGAGCAGCCGTAACCGGAGCAGTCACGGTTGGGCTGCCAGCACAGGCTGCCTGTCTATTGAAGCGACACTGGATCCAGAGCGGGACAGTGTTTGGACAGGTCTGGGCGACGCTGCTGCGTCAGCGGGACAGACACTCTCTCCTGGCTCATCCCGTCTACTTCAGCTGATGAACACAACCTGATAGGGTTCAGCAAACGCTTTAAGAGGGCGCTGACTGATATCAGCTAGCCAGCTGCTCAGCCCAACAGCGAGCGAGCTGACATTCCATTGACAAGAGGTTTTCATATCTTTTCCTGGGGAGCACATGCACTGCCCCAGCACACAAACACCCTTGTTTGTGTATGCCTGTATTTCTAGAGCTCAGAAATGACAGATCCATGATATCAAACTTCTACCAGAAAAGTTTTTTTTTTTCTTTTAAGTAGATCCAAGAAACATAATCATGATGGTAGATCACATTGTTACCAGTTTTCTGGTATCCTAATTAATTCCTTCTGTATGAGTTACAGTCCAAAATAATTTCTTTTTATCTAATCCTGAGCCTTCTTCTATTCAAGTGAGACAAATCCTGGGTGGCTGTGGCACAGGAGGTAGAGGA
>NW_005187618.1:806488-810910 GCF_000239375.1 Pundamilia nyererei | reverse complement strand
GCCTTCCCAATGTGCAGCACTCTTTACACTTGGGGCATTGTTTGTGTAGAGCAGTATTTTCACTAACCATTAGACTAATTGAACCATTATAAGCTTAAGAGAAACGGAAACCCTCGGGTGGTCTTTACAAATGAATTTGTCTCAAATCTGTGCTAATTATCACATGGTCCATAAAGTGTTGGCTGTTTCTTGGCAGCTACTTGTTCGGTGTTGAATGGCAGCTGGAGACTCACATTACATGGCTTATTTTTTTCTAAATAAGCCCAAGTTGAAGATTTGGGAATAAATATTATATAAACTTTAATTAATTCTCTGCAATTGAATCCTCATGAGTGGAAGATGAAAGAGTGACATTTGACTGGAACAAATTTCTGGGCCATTTAATCCTAGCAGTCAAAACCAATTTAATGTTACAGCTGTGCAGCAGGCTGGTTATTATTTCTTTGACCTTAGAGTCCCAAACGCAAAGTCATCATTCAAATTAGACGGCCCTCTTCTTCCCTCTGAGTTCTCATAGCACGTTTCCCTAAATTAGTCTGGGATTAAATGATCAAAAAATAGAATAACATCTGAAAACAGGCAGATTCTCAAACAGAGAGAGCATCTCATCGTCTGCAGCATATTTTTGAAGCCAGCGCTGTGCCCTACTATACCAGGCAAACCAATCAAAATTCACACTAATGCAACTGACATTTCATTTGTCTAGAAAAATCCAAACTCCAGGGAATATGTTGCAGATTGATCATCTGTCTCCATGTTTGCTTTCACTGCTCAATCTTTTCTCAAACACTTGAAAAAGAGCAGGAAGGAGGATTAGCATATGACAAGCTGAATCTAGCATGTCAGAAGACCATGTTTCCATGTACATATAGAATTCTTGCCACCATAAATTTTTAATTTTCGTTCCAATATATCAAAAGCACTTTCTGAAATGTCCCCTCGCTGGCATTCATCCACTCCTCTCATCTGTATAGCCACACAGGAGATCTGAAAAACATTTCTCTTGGACAGATTTCAGTTATATAGTAATGTGTGGTGCAGTCCTTTTTTGGTACTGGCTAAACTCTGATGCTTTGGTGTCTATTACGCTCTCCTCCTTCACTCTCTCTCCTGTCCTGATCATTAAACTAAAGGAATCATCAAATGCCAAAGAATTCCAAATTAATCTTTCCATTTACATGTGAACTGTGTTGTTTATCCAGTGACTTCAATAGTGTTTTTCTTCCGGCTGCTCCCTGTCGGGGTCACCACAGTAAATGATGCGATCCTTAGCATCCTCTTCTGTCACACCAATCTTCTGCATGTCCTCCTTCATTATATCCATGAATCTTCTCTCCTATGCAAATTTCCAAAGGATCTCAGTTTTGCTGTTCCTTCTCTGTCTTCAAAAACGCCTCAACAAGAGCTGTCCTTCTGATTCACTCATTTCTAATCCCGTCCATCCTGGTGTCTCTCAGTGAAAACCTTAACACCTTCAACTCTGCCACCTCCGTCTCCTGTCTTTTTTTTTTCACTGTCAATGTCTACAAACCATACATCATAGCAACCTTTTTTTTTCACAAATCACCCCTAACACTCATCTCCACCCACTCCACGCTGCCTGCACTCTCTTCTTCACCTCTCTTGTGCACTGTCCATTCCTTTGGATGGTTGGATGCTTTCTACTCTTCATTCTCTTCCCCTTACTTCCTCCTTACAAGCCCTTTGCACTTCCTGATTCACCAATTATCCTACATCTCTCGTTGTATTTCTTTTTTCTTCATTTATCAGCCCCTGAAAGCACTCCTTCCACCTTCTCAACACTGTCTTCACTTGTTAGTATACTTGCATCTTTATCCTTAGCCACCGTCACCTGCTGCACATCCTTTCTAGCTCGATCTCTCTGCCTACCCAATAGATACAATTATTTTTCTCCTTCCTTAGTATCCAACCTCACAATGCAGCTCAAAATAAGCCTTGTCCTTTTTCTTTGTCACATTTCTCTTTGTTAAATGCATAGCTCCCCAATACTTTCTTCATCTCCCCAACTATCCCACCTTTTCTTTGATAGCATCTTCTGTTAAATACATTCTTGTACTTCCTCATTGCCCCACCAAGTCTCTTTGTCCTCTGTCCAGAACACACCAAATATCTTTGTGGCAGTTTCCCTTGGTTTTGAAAGGCATCCTACAGACTACCAATCATTGCTGGCTAATTTCATTATCTCCTGACACCACCTTGCAGTCTCCTGTCTCTTTCAGATTGTACCTTCTACATCGGATGTTGTCCACATGTGTGCACCTTCGTACACTCTTTTACATCACCATATATTCCTATAGTATGTGTTCACCACAGCCACTTTGATCCATTTCCAATCATCCAGGTAAACAAGGCACAAGTTGCAAAGTGTTGACCAGCAAAAATGGGGAAAAAAAGCAATTATTTACTTTTTTTTTCTCTATTTAAGAGAAAAAACAGAGAACCTTTCATTCTAAGATGCCAGTACCACCAAGGTCACTGCTACTAGTAAGTCTTTATCCCTAAAATAGCTTTTAGTACAGCCTGCAGACTTCATATAGAAACATTTTTCTCCTTTTATGATAACAACTCTTCAAATGGAAACTGCCTTTAATACAAATGCCATTTCTATACTACAAAGCATCTTTTGAAGGAAGCACAATTGTGACCCAATTACATAAAAATGAAAAAAAAAATTAATTTATGCATTTGGGGGATGCAGATACTTTGATTCTTATCTGATCTTGAGGTATGAAGGATAAACTGTGGGTGGTAGAGATGGTGTCGTGTAGTGTGGTCCTTCTTTTACATTTTATTTATTTTGTATTTTTTTTATTTTGCCATGTCACTGGTGACAGTGCCATGAATTTTTAATGAGAATTCTTGAGGTTTGCAGAAACCATCCCCGAACCGGTGACAACTAAATGGAGGAATTCATCTTCTATCGCCAGCATGTTCCCAGTTACATTAAAGATGGGCAATATTCTTAAAGGGGTATGCTTCATTTTTTTATTGAATATGCTTTATAGCTCTTCTATCGACTTCTGTGACTGCTCCCTCTCTCTTTTACCCTCTCCGAATATGAAACACACATATTCTGTCTGTTACACACACACACACACACACACACACACACACACACACACACACACACACACACACACACACACACACACACACACACACACACACACACTTTGGCCTATCATTTATTCCTTGGGATTTAGTAGTGACAGTTCCATTTACCCCATGGTGGGTGTCAAGAGATGGACAGTCTTCAGCCAACCCATCTCGAATGGAGACTGCATTCAAGTCTACTTAGAGATAATCTGCCCTTCAAATGATTCTTAATTGCAATACCAGAAAGTCTTCATGCTTAATGTCAAACCAACTGCCAAGCAGAGAGTAGCACAACATGACATTAAGTACCAATTGCATCAAACTGTGGTTACATTACCATTTTTTTGTTTTATTTGAAATATTTTTCCAATAAAAGCTAATCCTTAAATGGCAACACATTCCTTTCATGTTACTTATTTCATCAGGATCTCACTGACAAGTTCCAACACAACGTGATATCCTGACAACACACAGTTACCCGCTAATAGGGAGCCTAAAAAGATGAAAGTGCCTAATAAGATGAAGACATGCAGGTGAAATGTGAGCCAGTAGGTCTGGAAAAAGCAGAAAACACTGAATTATACACATACACACATATTTAAGCCTCCACTGGGACAATCCCATAACTGTCATTAGAGGATTCCAGCAGTACTGTCCACCCAGCCTGAAAATCAATAAGCTGGCAGCCTCTGGCCCAGAGCACATAATGGTGTCATCAGCACAGGCAGCAGTCAATACTGATAGGAGAACAGTGATTACAAGCTCCGTGTAATATTTAACTAGACAAAGCTGTGCAGTAGGGTGTAAGCACTGTTTTCTACTCGGTTACTGAGAATGCATTAAATGTTTAAATGTTTAAATGTTTCGTTAAATGTTTGGTGAACACACCATCCTGATTTTGCTAAGTCATCAGTACAGATTAGCATTAGCACTGCTGTAATTATAGTGTTGTTAAATAACGTTCAGCATTCAGAAGCGAGAAGATAGGCGGGTTATGAAGCTGTGCAGCATGTTCCATTTCATCGCTTTATTATAGGTTCTTTTTAATACTCAAAACTTGGTGGTAAAAAAAATAAACGAGTCTCAAATATCTATGCAGGTTTGCTATTGTTGCCATCATGCCCTTTAGTTCACAAATATTACACTTAAATACTTTTTCATTACTGAGTGAATGATTGATTAAAACTGTGGGGCAGGCCAAAAGAAGTTTGAGAACCACAGCCTTAAAGCAACAGACTGTATAGAAAAGATGGAGTTATCCACTGGTTATTTGTGGTAGTGGGAGTTGTGGTAGTCTGTCCCTGT